>NC_029777.3:109741033-109761292 GCF_000817695.3 Arachis duranensis
AATAATAAAATTATATAAATATATAAAACTTTTTTTTTTTTGAGTTTAACGTTTTTGTTGTTTTTATGTTTGGAATTTAATGGGGGGAGTATGGGGTGTGAGGTTGGAAGGCGTGGAATGTGCAGTGTTCGAGGTGTTCAGAGTTAAACGTAAAATTGCTTTCATCTCATTTGCCAACTCACTCCAACTTGTTTTCTTCTCTTCTCTTATCATCTCTTTACTGTTTCATCCTCTTCATTCTTTCCTCTTTCACTAAACAACCAAATCTTTACTACCACACTCGCCCTATGTTTCATAATTTTGTTTTCACTTAATTTTTTTTAAGTGTTTTTTTTTTAACTCTAACGAGAATAAATAATTATTTTGATACAAAAAAAGTTCTGTTTTTATCAAAATAAACTCCAATATTTATTTTTGATAAAATAAACTTTAAAAAATAAGCACCGTTTAATAAAATAATTTTGACGTTAATTTTTCACTCTAAACGTTAATAGAAATATTTAGATGGTGTTCAGTAGACCAGGTATCGGAGAGATCTTCGGATTGAAAAGGAGGGGTACGGCCTGATTCTGGGTTGCAGAGCTGAATTTGGAGTAGTCGACGTCCCGAGTTTTTCGTGTGGAGAGGGGGGTGTTGCCTGCAAAGACATTTCGACGCTCTAGTCAGTTGGATTACAGACGAGAGATAAGAATAAAGTGATATATGTGACTTACCGTGGAAAAAGAGTAGGAGTCTCCCTTTATATACCGTGTCAGAAGTGGGTCTCGTAATAACAGACCCACCTTCCTCAAAACTTTCTCATATAGCTGTAGTAGAGAGCTGTCAAGGACACATGTCTGGGTCGAAGATTGAGCATCTCGCACCCGACCGTTCGGGACGAATGACCTACAAATCGAGTCGACCCGCGTGACATTTAAATCAAGTCTTAATAAATAGCACATTAAATATTTATCTAAAGAATTAGATATGATATTACAATATTATTTTTTATATATAAGAGATTATTAAACTCAAAATCTTTATTTCACACTTTTAACATTTCAGTTGACCTTCATTAACTCAGTAAAAATCTCATCTCACGATAGATCGTCGTTATTACATTCACCTAATATTTAGAAAATACATATTTATTTTAGATACACTTTTAACATTTAGCACACCTAAAAATAGCATTCTACTACTAATTTTTACTATCATATAGCAATAACAATACTACCACTACTTAAATAATGACAATATGCTCATAAATATAACCAAAGTTATCCCGATTACAAGCACCAATAACAAAGTCTTTATCTTTTTTATGTATTCTTCTATCACAGATGATCTCATAGTTATATGTGTCTTATAATTTTTGTAGGCTATATTTAGTTTTGAGAACTTAACAATATAAAACATTAAGAATAAGATATAAAAACTAGAGACACAAAAATTAGTATTTTTATATTTTATTTAATAATAAATTAAAATAAATTATGAAAATATAATTTATTTTTTTATGTAAAAAGTTAAAAAATTTAAAAAAATATATAATTATAAAAAATTAACAAGAATAATAAAAAAATAAAAAAATAAATTAACTTGTTAGTATTTTTATGTTTTTTCTATCAGGATAAACACATAATATATTAATTTCAGTATTTCTAGACATAATATTATTGTTTATATTTTAATTGTCAAACACGATTTTATATCTTAGTGTCCCGTGTTTCTAAATAAACGCAGATTTATTGTCCAAGATTTTCATCTCTTTGCTCCTTTCAACATTCAGCTTAATTTTTTAATCTTTTTTTTTTTCACTTCATCAACCCAACACAAAATATCTACATTCCATTCTCAATTTCTATCAAAATAAAAAAAAAAGAAATAGAAAAGTTTCAACAAATAAGAAGAATCACAAACTATATTTCAATGAGTTTCATTTAAATGACATACATACCTATTAAAAAGGACAAGGAAAAAACTAATGTCTAGATTTGGACTGAATATTCAATTTTAGCATCATCATTTTCTAACGGTCAAAGCAGAGTTCATCAAATGATTTTTTCTATTTTTTAGTGCAGCTCTCATAGTTGTTCTCGCATATAGAAGTGTCATTTTTTATTAATAAAAATTCTTTTTTCTCACCAACTACTTAGTGTGTGTTTGGATTTCAGTTTGCAAACGGGAGTTTGTATAAAAGTGATTTTGCAAACTTGTTTTTGATGAAAAGTAAGTTTGTGTTAACGTGATGTCAAAATGGATTATAGTAAAGTAAATGTTGTTTGGATTATACTACTCAAAATCACTTTTAGATGAAAAATTACTAAAAGAGACATCAATTAAAATAATTTTTTATATTATTCTATTATTTTACTTTAGATATTTGAATAAATCTTATTAATTCATTTTATAATAAAATTAATATTTACTTACTAAATTAAAGTAACATATAAAAATTGACAAAATATATTTTAATACATAAAAATACTAATAAATATTAAATTAAAATATAAAACACTAATAAAATACATAAAAAAACAATATCTTATACAAAATTATTACATAAGAACACTATTATTTCTACTGCATGTGATTAATAATTTGATCCCTAATCGAATCTCGAACACGGTCCATTTCTGCAGAAGAGCTAATGGTTAGAGTTTGATCTGAGTTTTCACCAACATAACTATTATCTTCTCCATCAAGAATGTTTGCATGTTCATATTGATTAAACTCAGTATCTGTTTCAGAATGTCTTCTAATAAAATTATGAATAGCCATTGTTGCACACACTATCTGCACTTGAGTTTCAATTTTGAACTTGGGCATGTGTCGCAAGATAGCAAATCTATTTTTCCACACTCCAAAAGTCCTTTCTATTGTGCATCTTAAGCTTGAGTGATAATAATTAAATACTTCATTATGATTTGTGAATCCAGAAGAACGCCTAAAATCTGCAAGATGATAGCGCTCACATTTATATGGACCAATATATCCTTTCGGTGTTGGATAACCGGCATCTACCAAATAATATTTACCTAATGAAGAAAAAAATAGTTACATGATAACCAAGTAAATATAGTTTATTTGTAAGAAAATGATAAAAATTAACCTGGAGGAGGATGCGGAAAATTCATGGTAGTTATACATAACAAAAATATAGTACAATAAAGGATAGAAAAATAATTTATATAAACAAAAAATAATAAAAATTAATAAAAATAAAATTTATATCAACAATAATTGTCATATAAATAAAAAATACAATAAAAATATAACAATAGAAAATTAAAAAAATAACATCAGAACACTAACAAAATAATATGAAAAATATTTATCATATAAATAAAAAATATAAAAATCAAAATATGAAAGAAAGAATTAAAAATAATAAAAAAATTAAAATCTTTAACTTAGCAGTGATGAAAATAAATCTGAAAAAAAAACTATAAGGAAGAACATACAGAGAACGAATGGTAAAATGAGGAAGAACTTACAGAGAACTAATGGTGAAATGATGTGGTTATGTGCATCCTTTTTATAGATGAAATGAAGGGTACAGTTGGTAGATATGAAATAAATTCCCTACCTAATTCCTCCAACGGTAATTAATTTTCTTAACGGTGAACGCAGAAGCTTGAATTTGTAGCTTCACGTGAACGTACGTTCAGAGGTGGAAGCACTTCTGGGTTAGGAATTTCAAAAAGTTGCCAAACATGATATTGGAACGTTCAAGACGCTCAAACGTGCTTTTCTATTCCTCAACGTGATCCCCAAACACACCTTTAATTTGGGGCTTAGAATTTTTTTCAGGTTAAAATGTAATCAATTTTATATATATCACTCTAATCTTTTAGGTAAATACTTAATATGCTATTTAGACATTTTTATTAATATCTATAATGAAGAGTTAATATTAAGATTATTTTGTCAAATAGCTAGTATATATTTTTTAAGATTTATTTTATCAACAATAAATATTGGAGTCTATTTTAATAAAAACAAAATTTTTTAAATATAAAAATAACTATTTACTCCTCTAGAAAATATCTAATCTTGTCCCATGTATGTTATGAGAATAGATATTGCATCAATAAATTAAATTAGTTCTTCTAATTTATTTAAAATATTAGCACATACATCACTCACAAAGTGATCCATCACTTATTAGTGAGGGAAATGATTAATACACAACACAAAGTAATCAAATAAAGCTTGTTATATCAATTTCTTCATCATATGATGATTTCATCATCAAATAATTGTAATGTATTGTTTTGGATAAATTAAAAAAAAAAAAAAGCACTATCCAATGTATCATCTTTACATTACTATTATCCATGACAAACTAACAAGGTTTCATCATATACATACATCACCATATAACTTTTGTTTCTACTCTTATCCTCTTGTGTAAACTTTTGTAGAATCTAAAGATCTTAACCCCACAATGAAGTAAAGAGAATTAAGACAATAAAAAGGATGAAATAAAGAGTTTGAGTTTATCTATAAAGGAACACTTTGCATACAATCATAATCATCAATTTGTGTCCCACTTTAAAGGCTGAAATGATCATATACAAAACAAATTAAAGGGAAAAGTTGATAGTTAATGTTTTCTATTCTCATCATTCACATATTACATCGGTTCCCACTTTTCTTTATTAAATGTATTACATGTTTCAGATGTTTGCTATAGAAAGAATTTAAGTATTAATTAATAGTTATTAATTTATATTTTTAAATATTTAATTTAATTTTATATAATTTAATTTTATTTATTTAATTAATAAATTTAGAATTTTTTATTTTAATTTAATAAAAAATTATAAATATTTCTAAAATTATTATATCTATCGTACAGAAAAATTAAATTGAGTGAGTTTTTTTATTCAAATTTTAAATTATGTATGGACAAATTAAATTGAGGAGTTTATTTTTTATTATTATATCAAAAAATTAAATAAAAAATAAAATATTTTTTATATTTAATTTTAACCTATTTTTCTATTTTAATTTTTTTAGTTTCAATCATTGCCTTTTTGTTTATTCTTTATTCCGTATTATATATTATAATTTTCTTGATAATATGTAATCGGAATCTCTGAATTAATAATCAATTTTCGCACATACTGATTTATCTTGGAAGGCCGATCTAACTCAAAGCCATTTTTAGGGTTTAAGTTTATTTTTCTTTGTAGCAAAGTACTAAAGTTAGAAATAATTATTTAAAAAAAAATTGAAAAGGGAGATATATATAAGTTAAGTACAAAAACCTAAGTTTAAATAAAATATGAAGAAACCTACCCACTAAATTGTTAGATTAATCATCGTTAGTTTTTATGATTCTAAAAATTGATTAAATAATAATTTAATTAAAGTTTGTTTGGATGAATTTAAAAAAAAAAGTAATGTGATGTTTAGATATTTAATATAATTTTTTTAAAATTTTTAATTATGTTTAAGTATAATAATATAAAATTATTTTTATTTATTAGATTAAAATATATTTTTTTTAAAGTAAAAAATATTATTTAAAAAGATGAAAATTATAACTTTTAAAAACAAAATTCTAATATTTTTATTTTGCTTAAAATTATCAAACACACTTAATTTCCCTAAAAAAAATATTTGCTTACACCTTGATAGTATCCAAATTCCAAACACACATTTAATTTACTTTAAATACTACTGAATTCAGATGTCCATCGAATTTGTTAAACCATTCATCAAAAGTCCAAACCTTTAACCTTCTATGAAGCAAAAGCTAGGCACCACTATTAATTATTAAGATTTAAAATCTCAAGCTAGCATGTGAAGGCCACGTGATCCGTGGTACTATATAAGTATATAATGATGGAATCTCTTATGTACTCATATAATGATTGTATTTTTCAGATGAACATTTAGTAATGTGTCAAATTTCTAGTGCCATATTTGTCCATAGAAACCGACCTTAATAACCTACTGAGGTATTGTACTAGTACTACTACAACCACCTTCTGAAACTCTGATCTTGGTTTATTATTGAATTTCTGATCTAATAAGTTCACAAGAATATTTGAAATGAAGCAAACCCCACCAGATCTTTAATTTGTAATTTGTAGCGCCGCCTAATTACTTGAAGTTGGTGAGTTTCTTAACTCAGTTTTATTAGAACCACCACATTCCAATGAATAATAGTATAAGAAATTATTTTTAATTAATCAATATTGTTACCTAGATTATTTTTTTTATTTGTATTTTTTTATATAGTAGAAGTACATAAGGAGTACATAATATATAAGGGGTTATAACTCAAATATTTTTTTTTGTTTCTAATCATGTACGATACACATGAAATTTTTATTGCTTACTTGCATGAGGATTCTAAATCTATACATATGTCCTGTGTACTAAGTGACGCATAAACATCCCAAACTGGAATCACAAATTTAGACCAGCTCGAGATGTAAAATTAGCATACAGCTGCAGATTATACAACAAAATGAGCAATCAATGACTGATTCCTTTATGGTTCACAAAATCAGCAACCCCTAAGGTCACGCCACCTGAGATAAACCAATCCAGCACGATAATGAGTATACGCCCCAACCACGACGAATATATGAAACAACTGGTGACTGTGTCCAGCAATGTCAAATTTCCCAGGCATCCACCGTTCCGGAATCCTGGTGGCATAGATCAGTGCTCCAACGCCATAGAAAGCACCCATCAGAAGCTCATAACCTGTTGTATGGAATACCTCAGGCTCGCCCCAGAACAAATACAGCTTGTGCAGTATAGGTCCTGCACCAGACAAACCCATGCCAAAGAAGAGGGATGCCCGGATGGTGCGGAATTCTGGACTTTGAAAGACTGGAAGGAGAGAAACTAAGATAGTGGCGATTCCCAATATGGTAATGAATCCCAAGTAAAGGTTGCAGAAGAATGGATAACACATAAAAGAGTAATATACTGGGGGATAGAATGAGGTAGATATCAGGGCTGCAATGCCAGCATAGTCGAGCCTGAGCCTAATGTAAGATATGCGCTCGGAGTGGCAAGAGAGTAGATGGCAGACACTGCTAGCTAGCAAGCAAAACATTGCCCCTCCTAAAAATGCGAAAAAAGGCCACCTTGTAATTGGTCTAATCATCAGTGGTGCTATAATGTTTGCCAGGTCCTCCTTTACACTATGCAGAACACAAGAATCGGTATGATTGGCACTGAAAAATCTTTCCGGCAAACAATTATACAGAAGTTCTTTTACATGCCAACTTGAGATTGACGGAAGCATATCCATTGAGGGCAACGTAGTCCTTAACTCGTCCCTGATCTTGTGAAAATCAGGCATGGAAGGGAGGCAAGTGAGAAGCTCTGCTTGTAATTTGTGCAGGTCGGGAAAATGCTGCAGTGTATTAAGATCTACAACCTTTGGAACTTTCATGGCAGTGTATATGGTCAATGCCAGAAATATGAAAAATCCAATCAGATGCGTCCAAACATTGAGAGTTTCATTGTGGATGGTGAAGATGCTGAGAAGGACCTGCTTCATAGGCCATTCGGGGCGGTAATGGCGGAGGATGTACTCGTTGTCCCTCAAGTAACTAGGTAGAGCGTGGTACTCCACCAGCTGGGACTTCATCTTCTTCCATAGCCTCCTCATTTTCCCTGCCCGTGAACAACCACCGCTAACCGACTCAACCGCTTCGTCTTCACCACCCATACCCGTGATCCCCTTGCCCTCACAATTAAAACAATTATGAGATTATTAAGAAGGGGAAGGCGAGGACGAATGAGAAGAATTGAGAAGAAAGGGGGCCGGGGATATTTTGACGTTAACAAGAAGATTCTTGGATGAGATGAATGAGAAGAATTGAGAAGAAAGGGGGCCGGGGATATTTTGACGTTAACAAGAAGATTCTTGGATGAGATGAATGAGAAGAATTGAGAAGAAAGGGGGCCGGGGATATTTTGACGTTAACAAGAAGATTCTTGGATGAGATGCGGAGATGCCAACTACCCAATTTCCCTTTTGCCTTGGCTTCGCGGGTATTTCAATTGTGGTTTGTTTGTATTGTTGTGGTGCAATCAGCAGTCCCTATGGACGCACGATTTTGGAGGTCACGCTTCTAGCCTCTGCCATCGACATCAGAATAAGTTGATGGCCAGAAGGGACTAAGAGATGGAAAAGAATAAGTTGTTCTCATTTTGAAAAGAATGAAAAATCCCTTAAAAAATATTTGAGTTATAACCCCTTATATACTATGTACTCCTTATGTACTCCTACTATATAAAAAAATACAAATAAAAAAAATAATCTAGGTAACACCCTCCCGCAAGCTAGAATTGTATAAATCTAACAATCCTAGCTTGGAAACATTAGTAGAGAAGGAACCCGGTGGTAGAGCTTTGGTAAGAAAATCAGCAAGTTGGTCTTGGGACCGAACTGGCATAAGATGAATGAGACCAGACAGATGTTTTTCACGAACAATGTGGCAGTCTACTTCAATGTGTTTGGTTCTTTCATGGAAGATGGGATTGTTGGCAATATGAATAGCTGACTGGTTGTCACAGAATAGGGTGATAGATTTTTGAAGCGGCAGACCAAGAAAATCCATTAAGAAAGACAACCAGCTAGCTTCACAAGTGGCAGCTGCAAGAGATCTGTATTCAGCTTCTGCAGAAGACTTGGCAACAGTGGTTTGTTTCTTACTCTTCCAACTGACAAGAGAGCTTCCAAGCATGAAGCAATAACCAGAAACAGAGCGACGAGTATCGGCACAGGTAGCCCAGTCAGCATCGGCAAATCCGGTGAGATGCATATCAGAAGTAGAGGAGAAGAATAAACCAGTTGCAGGTCTACCTTTTAAGTATCGGAGCACACGGAAAGCAGCCTGCAGGTGAGAGGTGGTTGCACAGTCCAAAAACTGACTCAAACGCCCCACAGCATAGGAGATATCAGGTCTAGTGTTTGTGAGGTAAAGGAGTCGGCCAATGAGTTGTCTGTAAGTAGTGTTGTCTGGTAAAATGGTACCCGACTCCTTTGAGAGTTTCTGACTATAATCAAATGGAGTGGAGAGAGGCTTGCAATCTAGATAACCAAAATCCTTGAGAAGGTCCATGGCATACTTCCGTTGATAAATGTGAATTCCCGAGTTGGAGCGTGCGACTTCCATTCCCAAGAAGTACTTGAGATCACCAAGGTCTTTTATTTTAAACTTGTCATCTAAAATCTGCTTGATGGAATTGATTTCACCAATGTTATCACCGGTTAAAACCAAATCATCCACATATACTAGGATGGCAGTGAAGCCTTCAGAAGATTTCTTGATGAAGAGAGAATGATCATCAAAAAACTGCTTATAACCAGCATCAACAAGAGTCTGAGTGAGCTTAATATTCCATTGCCTGCTAGCTTGCTTAAGTCCATATAGAGACTTTTGTAATTTGCAGACCAAACCTGGTTGTGACACATCCAAACCGGGTGGTATCCGCATGTAAACTTCCTTGTCCAAATCTCCATGAAGGAAAGCAGTGTTGACGTCCAGCTGTTTCAAATGCCATTTCTTTGCCGCTGCCAATGCCAATATTACTCGTAGAGTAGTCATTTTGACAACTGGACTAAATGTATCACCATAATCCACTCCTTGCACTTGAGTGAATCCTTTTGCAACTAGCCTGGCTTTGTGCCTTTCTATGGTGCCATCGGGATTGAATTTTACCCGAAAAATCCATTTGCAACCCACAGCCTTCTTGCCTTTTGGGAGTTCAGTGAGACACCAAGTTCTATTCTGATCCAGAGCTGCTAATTCAGCTTGTATTGCCTTTCTCCAGCATTCATGTGCAGCCGCTTCCTCATAGGTGCTAGGTTCTGAATTTGAGGTGATAGCTAGAGAAAGAGACTTATATTCTGGGTTTAGTTTATCATATGATAAATATTGTGAGATAGGATATAAAGTGTTAGAGTTGGCAAAATTGCTAGGATGCGTTGTGTGGGTTATCATACAATGGTAGTCCTTCAAATAAGCAGGCGATCTCTTGACCCTTTCAGATTTTCTAGTGATGCAGTCATGCGGGATGATGTAATTTTGTGATGCAGGTACAGTGTTGGTGTGTGGGGTGCTAGTGGGTGCAATGGTATGTGAGGAAATAGGTGAATGCATTGAGCTTGAGAGATCTACAGTTGAATCTGTGAGTGTGGTATGTGTAGGTGATGGCAAATGATGTGTGGATGGTGTATCATATTGAAAAATGTCAATGCATTGTGGAAGAAGAGTGGGTGTCATAATTTCAGTGCTTGTGGAATGTGAAAATGGAAAATGAGTTTCATAGAAAGTTACATTTCTAGATATGAAAATTTCTTTTGACTTCAAATCAATAAGTCGAAAACCCTTTGTTCCAAATTTGAAACCGAGAAATGCTGCTTTTCTAGCTCTTGGGTCCAATTTTGTTCTTGAATTTGTTAACGTGGAGGCATATGCAAGAGAACCAAATACTCTTAAATCTGAAAGATTGGGTAATGTACCATACAAAACCTTATAAGGACTGACATTATCCAATTTAATACTGGGCAGCCTATTAATTAGGTGAATAGCGTGAGCAACTGCGTATTGCCAAAAACAAAGTGGAATTCCTGATTGAAATAACAGTGCTCGAGCAACACCTAAAATGTGCTGGTGTTTTCTCTCTACAATTCCATTTTGCTCTGGTGTTTCTACACAGGAAGTTTGGTGTAGAATGCCAGTTGATGCAAAATAGGACTTTAGAGTGAATTATGGTCCCTTGTCAGTTCTTATACACTTAATTTGTTTTTCAAATTGTACTTTGACAAAATTTACAAAGTTAATAACCAATTGTGATGCCTCAGATTTTGTTTTCATAAAAAAAGTCCAAGTAAATCTACTCTTGCCATCCACCACAGTCAAAAAATATCTATGTCCTTCATTGGAAGGGACAGAAATGGGACCCCAGATATCCATATGAACTAAATCAAAACAATTCTTTATTTCAGTTGTGCTAAGATCAAAAGATAGCTTCTTTTGTTTTGCAAAATGACATGAGTCACAAGGAAATGTTGAAGCAGTGCAATCTATAAAAGGATAATCTTTTTTCATTAAAATTAGTCTATGCATAGGTATATGTCCTAATCTAAGATGCCAAATCTTGTTATGCTCAGTTTGTGAAGATGCTATGTTATGAGTAGTGGTAGAAGCTGCTGCCAATGAAGCTTGCTTTATTGAAGGGGATTGAAGGTGAAAGCATTCTATTTCTCTACTCATTGTATATAGCCCATCTCCGCACTTAGCAATGCCAATCATCTTCGATGTGGATTGATCCTGTATCTCACAACACTTATCATTGATTAACATTTGACAACGTAAATTTGAGGTTAATTTTGACACAGAAATCAATTTGAAATCAAAGGAGGGAATGTACAAAACATTTTTGAGAAAAAAATTTTTAGAAAATATGATTGTGCCAACAATGGTGCTCACAGTTTTGGTTCCATTTGGCAATATCACATTTATTGGAGCAATATTTTGAAAACTTGCAAAATCTTTTAAGTCAAAAGTCACATGATCTGTCGCACCAGAGTCAATGACCCATAGTGCAGATTTTGGAGTTATAATACTCATAATTCTTGTATTAAATTGTAATACAATGATTTTACCTGGAGTGGAGGTCTGAATAGAATTAACCTGATTTGCATTATGAGGTTGTTGCTGCACACTTTTACCTTTGATCAGCTCCAACAAGGCAAATTTTTGTTCTGGAGTGAATTCAGAGCTTGACATTCCAATGTTCTCTTGGAGGCAATTGAGCTGGGGGTGTTTATCATTGAGTACATTAGCAATTGGGGTGGGATGTTGCTGCCGCTGCTGGAAATGGGAGGGGTACCCATGTTTCTTATAGCACACAGCTTCTGTGTGGCCAAGTTTGTTGCAATAAGAGCATACTATCTTAGCTCCACGCCCTCTACCACCTTGACTTGATCTCCCTCGCCCTCTTCCTCTGCCTCTATTAGATGAGGAATTGAGCACTTGTGATGTAGTTGTATTTTGAGTGGAATTGAACAAAATTTTATTGTTGTCCATGTTGGTCAACTGTCTCTCTTGCTGTGTTAGCATAGAAAATACTGTGTTTAGGTCTGGTAGGGGTGACATGAGCATGATTTGTGATCTGACGGTAGAGTATTGTTCGTTCAATCCTCTCAAAAGTCTGACTACTTGATCTTCATCTCTGTATTCTCTGCACATCCGACACAGTTTGGAATGGATCTGAAATTGTTGAGCTCCTCCCAGATCTGTTTGAGCCTTGTGTAATAATCAGTGATGGTCAGATCACCTTGCTTGATGGCAAAAAGTTCCTCTTGGAGTTCTGCAGTTCTGAACCTGTCCCCTTGGTAGTACCTGTGCTTAAGTTCCTCCCACAAATCAACAGCAACATTGTTCCACATAACACTATCACGAATTCCAGGACTTAATGAAAGATTGATCCAAGAAACAATCAAATTGTTGCATCTTTCCCATGCCTCATATTCAACATTATTATTCTTAGGTTTTCTTATGGTACCATCAATAAATTTCAATTTGTTCTTTGAACTCAGTGCTCTAATCATAGCATGACTCCAACTATCATAATTGTTAGGTGTTAACACGATTGAAATAATCGGTGTACCTGAATTTTCTCCCGGATGGATAAAATAAGGGCTTGATTGATCTTGAATTGGACTTGTGTTGTTCTTCGAAATCTGAGACTGAAGAGTAGTGAGTTGATGGAGGAGATTGGCTAGTGCGTTTACATCCATCTGTACTGCGTTGCTCTGATTGTCAGCCATTGTTGAGAAATCAATGAATCACAGAATAATGAGGATCCAGATCTTCTTCCTTCTAACTCGTTGATCGGAACAGCTATGTTCAAACAAGAAAGAATCTTGTGAAATAGCCTCTCATCAAACTCTATTGGGTGAGTCTAAAGGAAGAGGTAAGAAAAGGGAAAAGAAAATCTCGAAAGAAAAATTAGGAAAAGAAAAAAAAATGGCAAAATTGGCAACTAAATTCACAGCTTGATTGCTTTCCACGCTCACCGCACCATGAAGAAAATTTCATGCCCTAAGCTATTCAAGCTGTGATGTTGATGGCCAGAAGGGACTAAGAAATGGAAAAAAATAAGTTGTTCTCAAATATTAATTTATTTTTTATTGTAAAATTATGTTTTTAACTTTTATTTTCTGAAAGATTAAAGATTTAGGATTAAAGTTTTGTATTTAAGTTTTAAGATTTAAAATTTCAAATTTACGGTAAAAGAATAATTTGAGGAAAGTTAACTAATATTAATTGATTAACACTTGAATCCAAAGACCAAAATACTGAAATAGAACTCTTTTTATTAAATAAAGTGCCAAATGTTTCTAAATTAAATCATGTATTAAAAATTATTCATTTTTTTTTAAATTGTATACAATTTTTAAATGTAGGAAAAAAAACAATTTAAAATATTTCTAAATCAAGTATTATATATTCTGATCTTTATGAATACGAATATCCAAATGTACAAATGTCTTGAAAGGATTTGCTTTCACACCAAGCTGAAATGAATGGGCTTTAAACAAATGGCAAGCACATTAATTTCTATCCACAACCCCGAAATAAAAACAAAATGACAATACCAAAAAAAAAAAAAATGAAGTTTCAAGATTATCTAGAAGAATGAAAGTTTTGAGAAATATTTTATAGAATTCGCTACAAAACTTGAGACATACACAGTACACTGGATATTGGAATTCTCTAACTTATCCTTTTTTTTTGGTCATTTTTTTTCTCCTAATTTTGACAGAGTGTTCCTTTTGTTTTTGGTGCAAGAAGGGCCAGCAGCCCAACTTGTTATACTTTCAATATTATGATGAACTTGTGATAGAGGTGAGCCCAAATACTAAAACTTCACATTGGGCCTATAAGTGAGGACCGGCCCATTAACAGAAATGAGGGTTGCCATTTGAAGCAGACACACATATATAGCACTTCGCGATAGAGAGAGAGGGAGAGAGAGAACTGAGAAGGGAGAAAATGGTGTCGCTGAAGCTGCAGAAGCGATTGGCGGCGAGCGTTCTCAAGTGTGGAAGAGGAAAAGTGTGGCTTGATCCCAATGAAGTCAACGAAATCTCCATGGCCAATTCTCGTATGCTCTCTCTCTCTTCCAGTTTATTGTTATCAACATTTTCAGCTCCGTTTAGCCAGATTAGGATCGAAGAAATGTCGATGCTATCAAAATGAAAAACAAAAGCCTGTGTTCCTTTAGCTAAGCTCTGAGGAAACAGAAAATAAAATAAAGAAAAGAAGAAGAAGAAAATAATTAGTTTCCTGTGAGAGAAACAGTTAGCGAGCTCCTTTATCTTAAAAAAATAGTTTGTTCAAGTTTCATTAAAATTTTCACTTTATTTTAACACCGCAAGATTTTTTTTTTCTTTTCAAAGTTTTGATTTGTGTTTTCAGTTGGATCTGATATCTGAATGTGGTGTGTTTTTTTCTGTACCTAGTAGTAATACGGTTTGGTGTTTGTCCATTTAGGCATTTAGCATTACTTAGTGACATTTCCTCCCAAAAAAACTAAACCCTAAACCCTTCAAGGTATTGTCGACGGAGGTTGCTAATCCAAGACTTTTAGTGAACATTATTACTGGTTAATGGTCATAGATAGCACTTTCTAGCTTCAAAATTATACTTTTAAGGGTAATATAAAGTACATCAATCAAATTTGAGACACTTATTTTGATATACTCTATTGGACAACAAAACATTGTCCGTTACTTAGCTTGGTGGGTGCTTTGTTCGTAGGCCAAAACATTCGAAAGTTGGTTAAGGATGGATTTATCATCAGGAAGCCAACCAAGATTCACTCACGCTCCCGGGCTCGCAGGATGAAGGAAGCCAAGCGGAAGGGTCGCCACTCCGGATACGGTAATTTTTGTTATACTTAAATGCAAAAGAGATATGCCATCTGTGCTTATCTTTGCTTTGTACACTGAGCCAACATTACAAATCCTCACCATTTGATGAGGTGTGACTTGTGAGATCTAATTCCATATTTCAACCCGAGTCCGAACCTTCATTCGGTCTTGGGGGTTATATGTTAGGTGCGTTTATGAGGCAAAGATGAGTACACAGCATTTCTCAATGTGAAAATAATTGATCTTATAATTCAATATTGGGATGGATTAAATTCTAGTAGTTTGTAGCTGATGCATATTCACAAAATATGGCCATGGTACTATTGGTCGTTCGCCACTTGAAGCATAATAACTGAGAAGTTAGTTTGTTTTGTGTTCGATTCTACTTGTTTGGAACTAATTGTAGGTTGAATTATTTATGGTAGAATTTATTTAGTTAAACTGTTTTATGTTTGATCATAGTTGTTAAAGTAACTGTCAGAAAATAAAAAAAATGTTTTCAGTTTGCCCAAAATCTATTATAGAACAAGAATTTGATCTTGAGAGTTAGAAACCAAACAGTATTGGAATTTACTAAATCAATTTTACTTCCTCCCAAAATCAATTCTAAGCCTCCCAGGGGATTTTCAAAGATGTTATTCAACACAATATCACTCTTTAGATAAGCCACTAAGTGATATTGAACCTTAATTTTTCACTCCTTTTGTAAGTCATGCTTTACAGAGCTGCTTATCGATTGAAAAGAAGTTTGTAATACTTCTGCTAGATAGGTTTGCAGATAAGTTATAGCCACTAAATACATGTGGAGCTTTGTTAGCTGGGCATAAAATGAATTTGCATTTTGGTCCTGGTCATCATTTGCGAATTACAATGCTTACTTCAATACTATCAGGTAAGCGTAAGGGTACAAGGGAGGCAAGGCTCCCCACCAAAGTACTTTGGATGAGGAGGATGCGTGTTCTAAGGCGATTGCTTCGTAAGTACAGGGAATCAAAGAAGATCGACAAGCACATGTACCATGATATGTACATGAAGGTGAAGGGTAATGTTTTCAAGAACAAGAGAGTTTTGATGGAGAGCATCCACAAATCCAAGGCTGAGAAGGCTAGAGAAAAGACTTTGTCTGATCAGTTCGAGGCCAAGCGCGCAAAGAACAAGGCTAGCAGGGAAAGGAAATCTGCTCGAAGGGAGGAACGTCTGGCCCAAGTGAGTTCCATTCACGGGTTTATAATCTCGTAATCCTTGCACATGGGAATACTTAGAGATGTATAATTTGTACTCATTCTTCTTGTACATCAAGTCGACACACTTCACTCCTCCAACTGGTAACATGTGAGACCTGTTAAGTTCTACACCCCATCCAATGGAGGAGAGATGCGTGTTACCCTGGTGTACAACCTAATATACAAAACATTTCTCTAACACTTAACTGTTTTGTGTGTTCTCCTAAGTTATATCTAAAATTATCACACTTGTGTTATGTGTTTGAAATGTTTAGGGTCCTAGAGAGAAGGTGACAGCAGCACCTAGTGCTCCACCTGCTACAGCACCCCAGCCTGCCCAGTGAGTATTACAGTTTATGTTTATGTCATAGTTGCAATTTGTGTATGGTGTTTTTCTTGTTTAATGGTCAATTGTATATCTTTTATGCAGAGCACCAAAGAAATCCAAGAAGTAACAATCATCGTTTCCAGTAAACTAGAAGGAGGATGGTGAATCTGTAATGGTTCTAAACATAATCATTCAGTCTACTATACTAGTTTTGATGTGAGTTCATTTTTGGCAGTTTTGGTTTTGTAAGTTCTATAACATTTGTTTCGTATTTTGAATTATTAGTTTGTTTTTTATTATTTATGTTTCTCCTTCTGATATTAAGATTCACCTGCGTGCTACCAATCTCGCCCCATAACATAAAATTAACCCAAAAATAATTTGCAGAGTTTATGTGATCAACAAATTTCAGCCTTAAATTAGGGGAACATAAGGAAACATGCAAGAATTGGTCATATTAACTATTTTGCATTCTCTAACCATTGTATATATTATTGAGTTAAAACTAAACAAAGATTATATTTAACTTATTTTATCAAAATAATAATATTAATACACGCGTGCTCATAAAGAAATGATCAAATTGTCATTCAACTGGTTTCAATAAACAAAAGCGTACACAACACGTAAATATAAATATAAATACAATATAGAAAAATACCACACTTGTTATACTTGCCCTTTTGCTTAACATAATAAGAAACAAGATCATAAAAAGCAAATTGCACTAGTCATCATCCAGAAAACATTAACAGAGGGTTAGTTGCAATTTCCTCCTCAAAACCCGAAGAGCCAGAAGAATTATTTGAAGTAGCTTCTCCTGAGTTAATCTCAGAATCTCCGTGGATAATATCATTTGGATAATATGAAGGCTTTGGAGGCATTTCAATATTTGCAGCTTCTCCTTCTAACATTTCCACTACTTTATTCATTGAAGGACGATCACTTGGCTTCAATTGTATACACCACAGCGCAGTTGTAAACATCTTTTTTGCTAATTCGCTTGTTTCTTCATGCATCAAAATTTCCACCTTTATCTCATCACTTTTCTGAGCCAATTGATCATATATCCAAAATGGAAAGTAAAATTGGCTTGAATGCTCTGCGTTTGGATTCGAGTTTCTTCTTTGACTTGCCATTTCCATCAAAAGCATTCCAAAGCTATAGACATCAGCCTTGTAAGATATTGCACCAATATTTTTATAGAACAATTCTGGGGCCATGTAACCAAGGGTTCCTCTTGCTGTTTTCAAAGAAACAATACTGTTATCCAGAGGATTAAGCTTTGCAAGACCAAAGTCTGAGACCTTAGGAATGAAGTTCTCGTCAAGAAGAATGTTGTGAGGCTTGATATCAAAATGCAAAATTTGCATGTCACAACCTTCATGCAGATAAGCTATACCACGAGCCACTCCAAGAGATATTTCAAAAAGTTCCTGGTAAGTCAATGATACACTATCCACTTTGGAGAAGATAAATTTATCTAGAGAACCATTCGACATAAATTCGTATACAAGAGCGCGTTTTGAACCCTCTACACAAAATCCAACCAATCTTACTACATTGGCATGATGTATTCTACCAATTGTAGCAACTTCACTGATGAAATCTTGACCATTACCCTTGGCTTTACCCAACATTTTTATGGCTACAAAGGGTCCACTTCGTAACTTTCCCTTGTATACTGAGCCAAATCCTCCTTCTCCCAATTTTTCCTTAAAATCTCTTGTCATCTGCTTTATCTCTTTATATGAATATCTTATTGGAATGAGTTTGTTCCCTTGCAAAAATTCCTCAATATTTTCATAAATTGATGCATGTCTTCTTTGGCTTATGTAGATCAACATTATGAAGAAAAACACGAGACCTGATATGAATTTGACGACCATGTATGGCACCATAACCCGTCCCGTGAAAACTCCTAGCTTAATAATAGCTAATACATCTGCTTTATAGAAGGTATCACCACCATCTTTTCCTACTACTTTTCGAAGTCCTGTGTAATATAAAAGTATCAATCAATTTAAATATGTTTGTTGTTAACGAGAGTATAAAAGTTGAACATGGGATACAAAGAATGTAATTTGATATTCAATAATGGTAAAATAGTTTACATAAATATTTAATTGACATAAGAAAAACCACCAATTTATCTCTTAAAAAAATTGAAAAAATGGCAAATTATTTAGTCTCTAAAAGATATTGTATATGTTTTGTGGCACCCTAATAATGTCTTCTTAGTGACATAGGACTCGATAGATATGGAAATCACACCATGCAACTGAAAATATTTGCTGAGGAATAAGAATCTACCTTTCAAAATTCCATACGCGTAATCTGCAAAGAATTAGTGGAATAAATCATAAGACATGGAGAAACGTTTCAAAAGGATGCAAGTCGTAGAAAAGCACTCAAACTAGACACAAAGCAAAAGGTGCGATGACATTATTGGGAGCTTGCGATTATATATTCCTTACTTTGCATTATCTTAATATTGTTGAAAGATGAGAAATTGGGTAGCCATCCTAATGCCAAAATGCTTTATCAATAATGTACAAAATTAACTACTAAATTAATTGTATTACTGTATATTATACATGTTATATTATACATTTTTAATAAAATAATTTATCACCAAAATAATTATACTTTTTATAATAAAATAATCAAATCTTTATAGTTGATTGGTAGCTGATTTTTTGTGTCATTGTGATATATTGAGCTATAGTGATACTATCTACTACAGAGGCTGAGTACATGGCAATAGCAGAAGGGGTGAAAAAAGTATTGTGGCTAAGGGGTCTTCTAGATAATTTGGGGTTGAAGCAAGATTGCGTGAATCTGAGTTGTGATAATCAAAGTGCAATTCATTTGGCTAAAAATCAGGTTCATCATGCTCGTACCAAGCATATTGATGTAAGATATCACTTCGTGCACGATGTTATAGAGAAAGGTAACATTTCTCTTATAAAAGTACACACAGATGAAAACCCTGCTGATATGTTGACTAAAGTAGTGTCAGGAAATAAGTTTCAACACTGTTTGGAATTGTTCAATATTGCTTCATGTTAGGCATTACATGGAGAAATAGAGGAACTACGATTGGTTTGATCCTGAACAAGGGTACGTAGGCAGTCATTGTAAAACGATGCAACCGGATATGAATACCACACTTTGATCGTACAAAATTTGAGTAAATTTCAAATTACGAGGTAGAGAATTGTGAGAATAAAAGAAAGGTAGAGAGAAAACAAAGGGAGGTAGACAAAAGATGGAAGAGAGAAAATGGTGGATTGTTAAGGAGCTTCTATAGAAAACTATTTTATAGTATGCTCTCTTGTTATTTATAGAAATTAGAAAACTATAAAAATAAGTGAAATCAAAATGTATTCAATTAAAATTAAAATTAAAGGAATTTACATTCATAGCAATTATTTATTTTCTTTCTTTTTTCTCTTTAATAATTATATAACAAGTGTATTATTATAAATAATGTTCAATTTTATATTACTTTCTATCTATTAGAAGTTTAATAAGGGATAAAAGTTCATACCTTCTGCGATTATTTGGAGCTTCGACACCTTTCCTAAATGACAGTAGAAACAAATTAGCTATAGAGTATTGAAGATAGCAAAAATAATACTACAAATTATTTCGTGCCGCTGTATGTGGTTTACCACCGTATTATTAGTAATATATTTAAATGAAATTCATATGAAACTAATTTTATGGGAAAAAATTATATTGCACTAAATTTTAAATTTTAGCATAGTTCTTAATTTCGAATTCTTGAA
>NC_029777.3:109761689-109766492 GCF_000817695.3 Arachis duranensis
TTTTTATTACTTTATTTTTATTCTAAAATATGTGACTAAAAAATAAAACTAAATTAGATTTTTTATTATTTGTTCTATATTATATTCAGGTCGTCACTAAATAAAATATAAAAATATTAATTTTTATGTTTTTATCATTTTTGTGTTATGTTCAATATTTTATTTGTCTTATTTTCAAAACCAAACACTCTCTTGGTATTTGTAATAAAGATATACAATAAAAAAAATTTTTGTGTTTTGAGTTTTGACTGTGAAAGAGTATATGTTTTAGTGATAAAAAAGTTTTATATATATATATATATATTTCTACATGTTATTTTATTTTTGTTATGATATATATGTTCATAAAATCATTAAATAGTATTATTGGTTTTGGTTTTCTTACCACATTCGGCCATCAGAATTGGAGTGTAACAGTTTTCGCCGCCGTAACATGAGATACCACTTCGAGCGGTTTCGTCAATTATGCAAGACCTCCTCGGTCCACACTCACAAACACCAGGTAGCCACGAAACCTCAAATCCATAACTGAGCATCCTATGAATCTCAGTGTATGAATAGTTTTGGCCGCATCTCAAGAATGATTGATCATATGGCCATCTCGGTGGAGCAGGAAAGGATGATGTGGCAGCAACCAGCTTCACACTGCAATCATCTTTTAATTCATGCACCCACATGTATCCAAAAACAGCATAAAAATTGCGGCCTTGTTTAACGCAAGGTGCAGTGTCCACGTATCGTGGATCGTCCCTCACCGGATTGCTGCACTCCAAGAAAACCACGTTACAGAATACTGTTAAGGATCTGGACATGCCATTATCTAAAGCACTCTCTCGCTTTTGATTGTCTTCATATGGTTCCCTTGCATCTTCATTCGTCAAATAGGAATTGGATATGGAATAGTTAGGAAGGGTGGAACAATCATCCTCTAAGATCCCGGGATCTACGAGTCGGATTGTGTAGTTATTGTAATTTATTGATTGAACATGGTAGTTTTTCCCCGGGAACAAAGCTAGCACCGCGATGTTATTCTCGCAAGCCAGCTCATACCTCCGATCGCCACAATATTCTGGGTCATCCTTCAGCCGGAAAGGATGCGTTATGTTGGTAACTTTGCCGCACGCAGATGGAGCACATCTTCTGTTATGACCCACGGCGGCGGATGCAACTATGGTAATTAGGAGCAAGTAGTTTAAGAGTGAGCAGGAGAAGCCTTCCCCTCTTTTCATGATCATGATTGATTGATGATTGATGATGAAAACTGAAAACTCTTGTTATGTTATAAGCTAAATCAAAACATCCCGTCCATACTCTGTTGAGGGCAAAACTGTCTTTCCATTTGTCAATGCTATTGACTTGCATTGGTAGACTTTTGTGATCACTCAGCAAGTCACCATGCTAAAAAGGGTAATAAATAATTAAATATTAAATAATAAGCTGCTTAATAGCAAATTGGGAAAAGACAAACTCTTAAATGAATTTGTGGTGTACATACACCAAATTAATTTTTAGTTTGTCACGGATATACCATAAAAAAATTGTACGAAGAACTCATTTTAGTTAACTAATATTTGTTAATTTTAAATTTTAAATTTTAAATAAATAAAATAATTTTTAAAGAATTAACTGATATGAGTTAAAAAATTGATTATCCAACATTATTAAAAAATATATCAAGCATTTTTTAATAATAAATTTTAAATAAAAATATTATTTTCATATAAAAATTTAATTATTATGTATTTATGTATAAATTAATGTTTTGAAAATCAGATCGGATCGACTATAGGACTAATCTGACTAAGAACGGAAAGTACTTTTTGTTTGGTCCAACATACAAAACCGTTATTTTAAAAACCGTTTTGAAACTGTTGTCTGACTGCCAAATTGAATTAAAATCCGACCGATTTTCAACTCTCACTTCATAGGGATGATAGCAGTAATCTATCCGTAAGTACTTAATTTTTTTCAATTCGGTCAAATAGAGTTGTCAACTCAATCCGTTGGTATAGGATTGAACACATAGCGAATTGATCTACTAGTCGGATAGAATGTGGGTTGAGACTCAATTTATCCGACCAACCTACACCCTATATATATGTGTGTGTGTGTGCGCGCGCGCGCTAGGGTGCGTATCGAATCAAGAACTTTTTATTCATATAAAAAGCCGTTAACTATTAAGCTAAATCTAACCAGTGATCTATAAATACCAAATTATTACAATCCTCAATATATCATCAAATTATTGAATATTGCTTTTTTTTATGAGACAGAATAAGATACCGGTAAATTGAAGGCATGTAGAGTTCGAATTGATATATTATAAACCTGCGGGTAGGATAAAGTTGAGTTTTAGTAAAAAAATCAACCCGTAATTAGGGTTAGGATTGGATCTAAATCCTTACCTACCTATTGTGTCACCCCTACTCTCTACAAAAGAAAAGAAATCCTAGCCTCTACCATTGTCGCCATTCTTCTCACTGCCGCCATCCCTCATGCTTTAGTTGTCTCTCCATTGTCCAACCGGTTGCCTCAAACTCCTATGTACATTCGCAAATTGCGAACTTCTCTATATCGTTCGTCGCACATCATGGGTTATCGTGCTCATCACCTAGTCGCTCGTTATCCATCACGCCGTCGTCGCGGGCGTTCTTGTTCCCTCTTTCTTCGTACTCTATTTATTGCTCATTGCTCAAACTTTCATATCAAAAGATAATGGTTATTTTCTTACATTTTTTATTTATTTGTTGTTCAAATTCAGAGACGTCTTTTTCCTCCTTTGCTTAGTTAGATCAACATGATTTAATTTGTTCATTCAAGATCATGCTTAGTTTTTTTTTTTTGGGTGCAAAATCACTTAGTTGGACATTTGGTCAAATTGAAAATGATTGTGCAAAATTATATTTGCTTAGAACAATAACTTGATGGAGGTGAGCTGACTTCCAATTTTGTGAAGTTGTTAATTGTTGTTAAATTATAGGGGATAAATACGAATCTGATTGGATTGGATATGACAAAAATTTTTATTCGATTCTTATTAAAATAATTAGATCGGATTTAATATCCACAATTTTTTATATTGGATCTTATTCGATCTGATTCGTGCATTTGCGGATCGGACCAGATATCGAATATATCCGCAAAATATAAAAATATTTAAAAAGTCTATTTTTATAAAAAAAATATCAATAAAATTCTTTTTTTCACTCTTTTAAATATATTTATTCTTAAAATATTATTAAACATATTTTTCTTAAATAATAAAAATAAAATAATATAAAATCTATAATAATGCAATCTTATCCTATTAGTATGTAGATTGGATCGGATTCGTTAATCTTGCAGATCGAATCAATATTCACAATTTTCAAATCAGATTCGGATAAACATATATACGGATCGAATCCGATTCATAAACACCCCTATTAAATTATTAACATTTTTTTATATATTCTCTAATTTGTTTGGCATATATTCTATTTTATTCTATATGATATCTATGCCTTTGACTTTTCAACCTTTATTTAATTCTACTATGTCCAAAGCACATTCATTTTTCCAAACAGAATGTGAATTTTGTTTTACAGTAATCATGGAATCAAATATTCATATATTGGAAAGGTACAAAATATAATTGTAAACTTCATGTACCATTTTCTTCTATTCTTAAGAATTAACACTTTCTCGAGTTGCATTTTACTTCTTCATATGTATGGTATAATTTGTGCACTAATAATGGTTATTCTCTGGCTACGGCGACTGTCGTTTATAATAGGGTTAAGTACTACTTTTGTTACTAAGGTGTGGAGGCGAAAATCAAATTCGTTTTTGACTTTTTTTTATTATTAAAATTATTTTTAACATTACAAAACATTAAAAAATTATTTTTTTCTACTTCAATTATATTTTTTGACCAAATTACCCTCATAAAAATAATATTAAATAAAAAAGCAAAATCTCACCCCACCCACTCCCTAGCATCTCTTCGGCCTCTCCCCCCACCCCTCCCTCAATTCCCTTTCTTCAACTCTTCACCATCACCCTCTTCTTCTCACCTACGCCGCGACAATTTCTACTGCCAGAGGACACCCACCCCTCTTCCCCTTTCTCTTCTCACTCTTCTTTCTTCTTCTCTTCTTCTCAAATTCAATGCAGCTTCATCTTCTTCACCATCATCATCAATCCAGTTCGCTCTTCCCCTCTCTGTCGGCAACCAAACCACAGGTTTCAACAATTCTAGCAGCAACCTGTTAATGGAACCAGTTTTAATCCACAACAAGTCAACAACCATATATTCAAGTACGTACCCACATATTTAACACAATCCTCGGCAATTCGAATAACAAAATCTTCATAAGGCAAACACATAAAATTCAACGGCAATACCAGCAAAAATTCAAACACATACAATTCTATTACCACTAACAAGCTTAAACTAACTTATCCTAATAACCTAGTATCCATTATCAGAAAAATCTAATCTAACTAAACTAACCGAGCAACTAGAACTGATTAAAAATTAAATTAAAATTCTAATTAAACCTAAGTTAAATCAAACAAAAATTAGAGGGACTGAAAGTATGTTGGTTCATGAACCTGTAATGAAGAACAAAGCAAAAAGAAATCAGGGTAGAGGTGGATGTTGCAGCGGCGGTGGTGAAGACAGCAGCTGCTAGAGGCGACTAAGGTAGTTGCTGGTGGTGGTTCGGCCATGGATCAGTGGACAGAGGAGAAGAAGAAAAAAAGAGAAAGGGTTGTGGCGGTGGACTGTGGCAAGGAAGGAGAGTGTTGTGGCACTAGGGT
>NC_029777.3:109769734-109771336 GCF_000817695.3 Arachis duranensis
TTTTGTAGGTACGTGTTGGAGCTAAGGATACAAATTGGTATGTTGATAGTGGATGCTCCAAACACATGACCGGCGATGAATCAAAGTTCACCGCAATAGAGCCTACAAACGGAGGAAACGTGATCTATGGAGACAACAACACCGGCAAAGTAATCGGCGTTGGAAAAGTTGGTAAAAATCCTTCCACTTCCATAGATAATGTTATACTTGTCAAAGGTCTCAAACATAATCTCATTAGTGTTAGCCAACTGTGTGACAAAGGAAACTTAGTCACCTTTGATTCAAAATGTTGTTTGATAAAAAGGCAAGACACAAATGAAATTGTGCTAATTGGGCACCGTGCTGACAATGTATACATGATTAATCTAAATGAAGTTTCCTCAAATGATGTGAAATGCCTTGTTAGTAAAAATGATGAAACTTGGTTATGGCATCGTAGAGTAGCTCATGCTAACATGGACCATCTTAACAAATTGGTCTCTAAAGAGTTAGTAATTGGCTTACCAAAGCTACGTTTTGAAAAAGACGTCCTTTGCGACGCATGTCAAAAGGGAAAACAAGTAAAGGCCTCTTTTAAATCCAAAAACATTGTTTCAACAACAAGGCCATTACAACTTTTGCACATGGATTTATTTGGTCCTTCTAGAACTATGAGTTTTGGTGGCAATTACTATGCTTTAGTTATTGTTGATGATTACTCTCGATTTACATGGACCTTGTTCCTAGCAAACAAGAGTGATGCATTTCGAGCATTCAAAAGATTAGCCAAAGTTATTCAAAATGAAAAGAATTTGCATATATCATCTATTAGAAGTGATCATGGTGGAGAATTTGAAAACAATCTTTTTGAAACTTTTTGTGAAGAAAATGGCATTGAGCATAATTTTTCCTCTCCTAGAACACCACAACAAAATGGTGTGGTTGAAAGGAAAAATCGTCATTTAGAAGAAATGGCGAGAACTATGCTCAATGAGGCTAATATTCCTAAGTACTTTTGGGCGGATACGGTTAGTACCGCGTGTTATATTATGAATAGGATTATCATTCGACCTATTCTTAAGAAAACACCATACGAATTGTACAAAGGAAGAAAGCCAAATATTTCCCACCTTCACGTCTTTGGTTGTAAATGCTTTATTCTAAATAATGGAAAAGATAACTTAGGCAAATTTGATGCTAAGGCTGATGAAGGAATCTTCTTAGGCTACTCTTTAACTAGCAAAGCTTTTTAAACGCATCATGACTATAGAAGAAAGTATTCATGTCGCTTTTGATGAAACTAACCATTGTTGTGCTAGAAAAGATTTTGACAAAAATGTAGAAAACCTTGGTTCACTAAATTTGAATAGTGAAGACAAAGAAAAGGATTTAAATGAAGCCTCTACAAGCTCAACAAAGGATAGTGCTCAAGTTGAAGAAATTGAAACATCACAAGCACAAATAAAAGCACTTCCAAAGGATTGGCATACTTCAAAGAATCATCCTCTAGACAACGTCATTGGTAGTGTTTCGAAAGGGGTAACAACTCGATCCACTTTTAGAAATTTATTTGCATATAGTGCTTTTGTTTCTCAAATTGAACCATCTACCATCGAGTCCGCA
>NC_029777.3:109771903-109775748 GCF_000817695.3 Arachis duranensis
CATAGATGTAAAGAAGTATAGAGGCATGATAGGATCATTACTTTATCTAACGGCAAGTAGGCCATATATCATGTTTAGTGTATGCATGTGTGTGAGATACCAAGCTAATCCTAAGGAATCTCACTTAAGTGCGGTGAAAAGGATTATGAAGTATCTCATAGGAACATTGAATGTTGGATTGTGGTATCCGAAAGGATCCACTTGTGATTTGATTGGTTATTCCGATTCCGATTTTGCCGGTTGCAAATTGGATAGGAAAAGCACTAGCGGCACTTGTCACTTACTAGGAAACTCTCTTGTTTCATGGTATAGTAAGAAACAAGTAAGTGTAGCCTTGTCTACCGCCGAAGCCGAGTATGTAGCCGCCGGTAGTTGTTGCGCCCAAATTTTATGGATGAAACAACAACTTGTGGACTATGGACTCATGCTTGATCACATTCCTATCAAATGTGATAATACTAGTGCAATAAATTTAACCAAGAATCCGGTTCAACAATTAAGAACCAAGCATATTGAGATTAGACATCACTTCATAAGAGACCATGTTGAAAAGGGTGATGTGGTTATTGAATTTGTCGAAACTAGTAAACAACTAGCGGACATCTTCACTAAACCTTTATGTAAAGAAAGTTTTTTTAACATCCGAAATGAACTTGGTATCTTGGATTCTAATCTAATATGATTTGTTTGAATTCATTGTATTCATATTGCAATTTCTTTTTTTGTATCTCTTACTAACTTAAGCATTGGAGATATCCAATTAGCTATTGTTTTGTAGGTTTATGAGTTGATGAATGAGTGATTAATCTTGAGGTAGATTGAAGAATTTGAAGATTATAAACAATGGAGGATCAACAAATTGAAGTTTATAATGGTTTAAGTGAGTATATACATGTTGGAACTCAAAGGATTGAAGAAAGAACCACCAAAGGATGAAAATTTGGTGATTTTGGGCAAAATGATGCATGTTGCATCGATGCAAAGCCTATTGCATCGATGCAAACTCGACCAAATTGCACAAAAACACGTGAATTTGGCATTTTTGAGCAACAAAACCCCACTTTTTCATCATCTTCAACCTCACAACTCATATCCCCACATTGAAACCTCCATAACCTCCAAAACAAGCTCACATATAGCTTCATACAACTCACAAAACTTTGATACCCACTATAAACAAATTACATATTTGAAGTCCCCACATTCTTCTCTACAAAACCCATAAAACAAAATCATCCACAATGCCTAGAATCAAGAGAACCATCAAGAAGTCAAAAGGCTCTTCAAGTGTGGTTCCACCTCCAAATGATCATCCTTTGGCAAGGTACTTTGCTTCTAATGAAGATCTTCAATTCTATGAGGCAAGGCTCGCCGGAAGAAAGGAAATTCCTTCGAGGTATTTGGATCCGACCCTTCTTGTCATTCATAAGTTTGATACTCTTAAGGCTATTCTAGTTCATTAAGGCCTCATGGATTTTGTTCAAATTAAGAGTAAATATTATCCGGATTTAGTTGCCATAGCCTATAGTACACTCATGATTGAGATTGATGAGGACGATGAATCAAATTTCACATTATTCTTCAAGATAGGAAGAAAGGATTATAGGCTAGATGGAGATGAATTAGCCACCATTTGGGAGTTGCCAAATCAAGGTGACTTGTTTCAAGGTGGTAAAACCCCAATTGATGAATGGGGTTATTCTAAGGAAAATGCCATGCATCTGTTCAACCTTGTACAAGGAGCTCACTCCAAAATTAGTTGCAATTCAATGAGTGCGGAACATAGAACTTTGTTATATCTAGTCACCTATGTATTGCAACCTAGAATATCCGGGCATGCGAATGTAACTGATGAAGATTTGATTGTCATGTGGGCTATGATGAATGGGATTAAGATTAATTGGCCATACTTTATATTACAACATATGATTAGGCTCAAGATGAAGGATAGGAATGGTGGATTGGGATTCCTTTGCCTGTGGTCTAAAGTCTTCGATTATGTGGGTATTGATGTATCAAATGAGATTGCCAAGGAAGTACCACCCCAATCTTGTATCAACACTCACCTTCTCAATAAAATAGGAAGAAGAAATGTTGATGAGAAAGATCCTCAAGAGCAAGCTCCTCCACAAGCACCTCAAGCTCAAGAACCACCCTCCTTGGTTGATGTAATGAGAGAATTACAATCCATCAACCAAAACATCCAAAGGATTGAAGTTGAGCATGGTAGGCAACTTGAAGCACTTAATCGTCGTGTGTCTCGTGTAGATCATCGCACTGGTCGCTTGGATCGTCGTCTTGATGACTTATATGAGCATTTTGGCATCCACCTACCATATGAAGAGGATAGTGATGATAATGAAGACCAAGATTGATTATCTCCTCTTCATCAAGTCATTTTTTTTTATTATTGCTTTATGTTTAATTGATCATATGAACTGTTAAACTAACTCCTAGTAAGCTAAGGTTTTCTCTTATGGTTTAAATACTTTAATATCTGTTTAATGATTATTGCTTGTATGCCTTTTTAGTAAATGACTCAAAATAGGCTTGGTACTCCTATTTTAAGTTAATATGCATGTTTGATATATTTCACTTCTTTAGGGGGAAATATGCATGTTTATCATATATAAAAAGAGGAAATCAAACTCTCTTCTTTTTGATAATGTCAAAAGGGGGAAGAAAAGGTTGAGGATATTTGAAGATTTGAAATATTTGAAGATTTGAAAAGGGAGAAAAGTTTGAGGTTTTGAAAAGAAAGAAAAAGTTTGCAAAACAATGATTTCAAAAGACTTCCGCTAAAGCAAAAACTTTGATACCAAAATTCACTTTCACTCTCTTAAAGGAACAAATGCACATATTTAGGGGGAACTCTTGCAAAAGTTTTCTATAAAGAAAAGTGCATTACAGTTGCTTTCAAAATCATTTATAAATATATATCCTCAAAATTGGTTTGTCATTATCAAAAAGGGGGAAATTGTAAATCATGTTGCTTGTATGCGAAGTTTGTATTCGTAGGTTTTGATGAATGACAAACCAACAAACGACATGAAAGGACAAATCAACAAACATCTTAAATGAACAAACATGAAGAGTTGAAAGCAAACACAACAACAACAAGAAACTCAAGTCCACAACTTTTGAAGACATGTATAGAGTCTTAGGACTTAGGTAACTTCTTGTTAAGAACCAAATGTTAAATCTCTCAACACACACTCACAAAATGTTTTGATGATTCAATGCTAGCCAAAAGGTTTTAAAAACTTGTTTTCAAAGGTACAAAAGCATAGGAATTGACTCCAACAAATTTGAGATCAATCCTAAGCATTTTAAAGTGTTTTTAAACCGTCCTTTGAGGTTTGCATCGATGCACACTTATACTGCATCGATGCAAAGCATGCAACGACTTGTTGCATCGATGCAAAGATGCTTGCATCGATGCAACCTAGCTGAAAATTCAAATTTCAGCATCAAAGACACATTTGCATCGATGCAAAGTGTTATGCATCGATGCAAATAATTCAAAAACATAAAAAACGGCTAGTTTTAACATAAATGCTCCATCCCATTAATTCCCCAACGTTTCTAAGGTTTGGGAAATCTATAAATAGATGGATTGAAGCCTTATTTCATAAGTTTTTGATATTAGAAAGCCATCTCGTTCATATTTTTCCTTCTACACATTTTTAAGTGATAAAATACACTTTTTGAGAGAATATATCATTTGGTTCAATAGTGCTAGACTTGTAATCACACACTCTTCTAGAGAGCACTCATTTCATCTCAACAATTCTTTGAGAATTGTTTTCTTATACACATTGTAAATTGGAGTGTGATCTCCAAGG
>NC_029777.3:109776147-109790862 GCF_000817695.3 Arachis duranensis
CAAATAAATTGTGATCGAAAAGTAGCTTCGTAAGTACTTAAGGAGTAGCTTAAGTCCGATTGGTGAAAAGCTTGATCAATTTATTTGAGTTGGTGTCTATTGGAAAGTAAAAGCTCCTTATAAATGCTTAGCAATTGAGTTAAGCTCTTGGAAAAATACTAGTACAATAACACTTTTGCATATTATCTTTAAATTCATCAAAAAGGTTCATTGTTGTTACATTACTCAATTCACCCCCCCTCTTGAGTAATTGTGCATAGGTTCTACAATTTTTATTATTTTTATTAATAATGAAGGGTAATTTAGTTAAAAAAATATAATTAAAGTAAAAAAAGACAATTTTTTAATATTTTGTAATATTAAAGATAATTTTAATAACAAAAAAGATTGAAAAAAAATTTAATTTTCGCTGAAACCTTAAAGACAAAATTAGTACTTACCTCCTTTATAATAACATAAGAGTCCTTCTTTTCCTCCCTTTGGTTTTGATAGGTTTATGACAAGAGTTGGCTCTAGTAAGAAAATATCAACTTATAATCGTGAATATTTAATAGATTGTAAAGCCAAGTTCCTCTTCAGCTTAATAACTAAAAAATATTTTTATTACTTGTTCTTAACGCGTATCTATAAGGCTGGTGTAGCATACATATTCTTAGGCCCTGATATAATTTCAGTTTTTTTTTTTAGTATTGCTGGTTCTCATTTTTGTGTTTTGACATAAATACCACCATTCTTATATGAATATCCGAGTGTATGACTATATATAAAAGAAACAAAAGAATATTTATATGCCTCAGAACTCTGTTTCTTCCAACTTATATATATGTTTTTTTATAATTATAATTTTGGTTCATGTTATACTTTTAATTTGTGTATTTTTAATATTTAAATTACAATATGATGATGTTTTTATATATTTATTATAAAATAGTTATTTTGATTTAATTATGATTAAATTAGTAAATTAATAAATTAATAATTAAAATGGTTTGATGACTGATTTGATTTTTAAAATTTCGAGTATAAATATAAATGTTGTTTAGTTTGTTTATAATATATCTTTTATCTTTTATATTTTAATATATCAACAATTGACTTGCATTGGTAGACTTTTGGGATCACTCAGCAAGTCACCATGCTAATTAAAAAGAGTGATAAATAATAAGTTGCTTAATAGTAAATTGACAAGTAAAACCCTTAAATGAATTTATGATTTGCGCAGGGAATTGATTTTTAGTTTTTTGTGGGAGATTTGTTAAAAAAATAAAAATATTATATGTATATTAAAATTAAGCATAATTTATATAATTTAAATTATTTTTTAATGTATATTTTATATTTAAGTGTATATTTTATACTAATAGTTTAGTTAAGTGATTAATTTTAGCTTACGTCCCAAAAAAAAATATTAAGTAGTTTTTAATAATAAATTGTAAAACGCGGATTAGTTTGTGGAAAAGTTTAGGAAACAGCAATTTTATTGAATTTTGGCCAGCATGTAACCAATAGAAAAATGTGACCTATTGGATGAAATCAAACACTAATTTCACACCATTAAATCATCGTTGATGGCTATTTAATGGCTACTAATCACAAAAATTGCTAGCCCCTAGCATTGGTCTTAGTTTGTATATTTTGGTGTTTGTGCAAGTGAATTCAAGGTTGAAGTGATTTTACACATTTTGCATTCCTGTGTTGGCAATGAAGGTATCGGCATTGTTTCTGCTGCTGCTTCTAAATCTGAATCTTGGGAACTGCCAGCTGGATCAGCATCCTCCGGTTCCATGTCCGTTCCATTTGTACTGTGAAAAAAACAAAGACAGTTTTGTTCTTGAGCTAACCGGCTCTTCATCTTTAGTGAAACTCCCCGTCCGTCAAATTGATTACACATCACAAACTTTACAAATTTATGATCCCAAACACTGCCTTCCAGAACTCTTTCTCACACTGAATTACTCATCATTTTATCCTTTCCGATCCTATAGAGAGTTTTTCGACGATATGGAACTTTCTCTTGACGGTGAGACCAACCTTACTTTCTTTAATTGTTCTTCGACAGACTCCGACTCCCAGGAACAAGATACTTTATCTTGCCCGATTCGTGTGGCTGGCGATGAAGACGCCGTCGACTCAGGCTTGGTCTCCTGCACAAAACTGGTTACTAATCTTATGCAATTAAGGCCAAATCTGATACAGGGAAATTCAATCAACTTGGTATGGGATAATACAAGTTTTCCTAGTGGCCATGGATGCTTTGTTGGCTGTAACAGAGGGAAGCCTAAAGCATGGAAGGAGTATCAACCCATTATTTTACCCATTACAGGTGAGAAATTAAAACATGGACTCTTGCAGTACTCTCTCCAAACATGTTCCTAATTAATCCTTTTTTGAGTATAAATAATTTTATTGGCATCTAATGTTTTTGTGACTTTAGTACCTACTTCAATATGTGTTTATAATGGCATGCAGGTGCAGCTCTCCTTGTGTCAATACTCGGTGCCTTGTATTATATACATCGCTATTACATAAACAAAGGGGAAGATCAACAAAGAGTTGAAACTTTTTTGAAGGACTATGAGGCATTAAACCCAACAAGATTCTCTTATGCTGATATCAAGAGAATTACTAAGCAGTTTAAGGACAAGTTAGGTGAAGGTGCTCACGGAGCTGTATATAAAGGAAAATTGTCCAACAAAATTCTTGTTGCTGTCAAGATTCTCACTAACACAGACGGCGATGGCAAAGAATTCATAAATGAAGTGGGAACAATGGCCAAAATCCACCATGTCAATGTGGTTCGCTTGCTTGGCTACTGCGCCGACGGATCTCACCGCGCTTTGGTTTATCACTTCTTCCCCAATGGTAATCTCCAGACCTTCATTGCTTCGTCCAGCGACAAGGAAAACTTTCTTGGATGGAACAAGATGCATCAGATTGCTCTCGGCATAGCTAGAGGGATTGAATACCTTCACCAAGGCTGTGATCAAAGAATTCTGCATTTTGATATTAATCCTTACAATGTCTTGTTAGATGACAATTTCACTCCAAAAATTTCAGATTTCGGTTTGGCTAAGTTATGCTCCAAAAATCGAAGTACTGTATCCATGACTGCGGCAAGGGGAACTTTAGGATACATGGCGCCTGAAGTTTTTTCTAGAAACTTCGGCAACGTATCTTACAAATCCGATATCTACAGTTATGGGATGTTATTGCTTGAGATGGTTGGAGGAAGAAAAAACACAAACGAGAATCAAGAAACATTTCAAGTTCTATATCCCAATTGGATACACAATTTGCTTGAAGGAGATGACACATATATTCCAGTTGACGATGATGGAGATTTTAGAATTGCAAAGAAACTTGCAATAGTGGGACTATGGTGCATCCAGTGGCACCCGGTTCACCGTCCCTCCATGAAAAGTGTAGTTCATATGCTTGAAGGAGAGGAAGACAAGTTGAAAGTGCCGCCAAATCCTTTTGAATCTGCCGCTGAGAGTAGTTCAAGTGCAAATATTCCAGCAAGATGCTTGAATTTGGAACTGGAAGTGATTCCAGAAACAGACTAGTTTGATTTAAGATAGCATATTATTAGGCATTTAACTTGCATTTGGTGTTTGCATGTATCTCTCTGAAGTGATAAGGAGAGTTCCTTTTTTCTGCATTATAAATAAAAAATTATATTTTAGTTTAATAAATTATATTAAGAGGAGTGTTAGGGGCAACAAATTGTGTGATTTGTAGCCATCAATTAATTATTATTGGTGATTTCAATGGTTTGAGATTTCATCCAAAAATGAGTGCTTTTGCTAGTTAACCCAGATTTTAATAAAACTGATCATTCCTAGACTTTTCCTTAAATTAATACTTATTAATTTAATAGACTAGTTATTTACTTAATTATTTATGCGTGCCATTAATTAATCATATTTAGAAAAAAAAATGATAGTTGGTTACTGTTGAATTAGTAATTGGGTACATTCGACATATAATTCCATTAGATAATCAACGGGATCTACTTAACAACAAGCTAATGAAATGATTCTAATATTTTAAATTCTCATTAATTAGTGATTATTTAAATTTTATTTTTTAAAAATATAAAATTAATAATTATTAGTACAATTATTTAAAATTAATTGATTAAAAATTATTTATCTATATTTTTCCTTCAAGATGTACATGCACATATGTTATTTAATGCACATACATATATGTTATTTAACTTATTTTTCTTTTAAACTAATTCAAATTCTAAAAATACTTAAATTAAAAAAGGTTTTAATATCTGCTGTGACAGTATCATTGATAATTTTTTTATAATACTTTTATTCTGATAGGATAAGATTAATCTATCATGAATTAAAATTTTATTTAAAAATTTATTAACTAATAAGTTAATATATACATAATATAAAATTTAAAATCCTAATATTTATTTAAATTGATTAATGAACAAATTACTAAATCAATTCAAATCGAAAATATTTCTGAATTATCTACTCCAATATAATTAGTACGTGAGTCTCGCACTAGGTTCAATGTTTTAATTTAGACTCATTTATAATAATAAAGAACAAGAAATTCGTTTCTTACATCTGTGATAGGACATACAGTAGTTAGATGGATAATGTTAATTTGACAATTATTATATTGGATAAAACAATTATGTTAATTATATATTAAAATCATTCATCTATATATATAAAATATATATAAATATAAAACATATTTTAAAAATAAGTTAANTGATATTAAACAAAAGTCTATAAATTATTAGTTTACATGCTTTTTATGTTAATTTGTATGGGTTGTGTGAAATTTCTTAATTCATATATATATATGACTAAAAAAAGTTTGGAGAGAAATAAAACAGGGGCTAGAATGTTGAGTACTTGATTAAGTTTTAACACTTCATTGATTCCTTCAAAAACAAAAAACAAAAAAAAAACACTTCATTGTCAAAAGAATATTACAAAATATTCCTAATAACAAAATTAAAGTTCTATACACTCTACTTTTTTAATTATTATTGTGGGTAAACACATAAACTTACATAATCAATAAGGAGAAAGAGACTTTCGGTATTAAAAGTGTAAGACTCGAGTTAAGTAGACTTAAATTGATCATAATTATTATCAAATTTTAATAAAAAAGATAACTGAATCAATTCAATATATAATTAACATATACGGTTTTAAAAATAACGCACAATAAAATAATAAAATCTTAGAGACAAAAAATAAAATTCAATAAATGTTATATAATATTTAAACTATAATAAATTATTAGAATACTAAAAACATTTTGCATACATTAAAAATAATTACCAAATCAACCATCATTATAGATATGAATATAAATATTATCTAATTTACTTTTAGTATATATTATTTAATTTATTTTTAATATATATTTTTTACATAATTATTTTTTTAGTCAATGTCAACTAATTTCTTAAAAAATATTTTATTTATTTTAAATTTTAAATTCTAAATTATAAATTTTTAACTCAAAATGTTAAATAATCAATTCTAAAAAATCGATTTACATTAAATAATTAAAAGTTAATTTTCCTATGCGCACAGATTTTTGCTTCTTTTGAGATATTAGGACGAGTAAACGACGACTTAAGTATGATACAATAACACCAAAAATAAAAAATCTATGCAAGGAGTCAAGCGTAACTTGTGTGTTGTGCCGAACAAAGAAATTTTTTTTAACATAAATTTTAATAATTTAATTAATTTGTGCTCTAAAGCCAACTTCATCAAAGAAATCCACTTCACCACATGGCTCTCAAACGTAGTAATGGTAAGGAAAAACTCAGGTAAGTGACGCATGTGCGTCGACTTTTCAGATTTGAACAAAGCATGTCCTAAAGATGCTTACCCCTACCATGCATCGATAAACTTGTAGACAACGCCTCGGGTTTTAACAGCTTGAGCTTTATGGATGCATACTCTGGGTACAACCAGATTCTAATGCATCCAGAACGAGTCTTCACATCGTCTTGAACCCAATGATATGGGTCATCTTCCCTAACCTCAATAGCCTTCAACTTCTCTTTTAATTTCTCTCCCGCCATGAAAAAGTATACAGAAACGAACAGTCAAAGAAGAGTCAAGAAACGCTTACCTTTCGAAGACATAGCGAGGATAAGAAGATTATGAGCAACACAGCGTAATTCCCAAAAACAAAGAAAATAACTATTATTGCAAGCCCACTAACAAAGTGGGTAAATTAATTCATACCCACTAACAAACGTGGGAAACCAAAACGACAATAATCAGTAATAAAGTTGGCACGACTTACGAAGAGACAACTAAAACCCTTTTCAAATTCTTTCAAAACAAACTTAGCCACGTATGAAAGACAAAAAAGCTCGGCTACCGACCTATACGGAACGCTAGCCCACCTGGGGGGCTATGATGTGTACCACGCCATAATCGGCATTGAAATTCATTAACGGGCTGACCTTAAAGGTCGGAAATAAGCAAAACAGAACAAACAAATTCTAAAAGCTATCTCCGAAACTGAATGCACTACTCAATCACGTCTCCACACTTCAAAAAGATATCCATAACGGCAGTGACCAAGAATATCGGAACTAACCAAAGTTCAAAGCTCACTAACAAACCCAATACGCCTATAAATCTGACCCCTCTAATTCAGAAAGGCTCAGGTTCCAAACTCACTTTTAGTTATTACTCTTTACTCATTTATTATTCACCTACTTACTTGAGCGTCAGAGTGCTTTGTGCAGGTACTCCCACCGCCGTGTTTCAGAGGACCAAGGCCAAACTCATACCCACACTTGGACGACGTATAGTTCGACCACATATCCAAGAGTTCACTTCAGAGTCGTCGACCTTGGTCAGGAACTCATAGGCGTCAAACCCCCTAAGGAGAAGCTGACCTTGGACAACCCGTTTTCTGAGGAAATCACGAATTTCCAAATGCCTAAGCATTTCACACTGCCTTCCTCTCTTGAGCCGTATAAGGGGATTGGTGACCCCCGGGCTCACATTAAGAAATTTCAATCTATGATGTTTTTTAACGGACCTAATAACGATCCTGTGCTTTGCAGAGTTTCCCTACTTATCTAGACGGGGCTGCCCTACTTTGGTTTTCAAAATTGTCTGCAGGATCAATCGCCTCCTTCGAAGATCTGGCTAGGTCTTTCATCGACTACTTTGCAGCAGCTTGGATCTATGTACATGGATCAGACTACCTAAGCACTATCCGCCAGGGCCCACAGGAAAGCCTAAAAGATTACATGACCAGGTTCACAGATGCCACCATGGAAATACCTGACTTAAACCCTGCCGTCCACCTACATGCCCTCAAAACTGGACTCAGACCCGAAAAATTCAGAGAAATAATCGCGGTTATAAAACCAAAAACACTGGACGAATTCCGAGAAAGGGCAGCAGGACAAATGGAGATCGAAGAACTCCGAGAGGCCGACAAAACCGAAAGGAGACCAAGAAAAGAGGACGACAGACCCTCCAGATCGGCAAACATTAGAGACCTCGGCAAACCCTTCAAGCTCACCCCAAAATTCGATAACTACACCAGATTCAATACGAAGAGAGAGAAGATAATCAAAGAAATACTTAACGCCAAGATTATAAAGCCACCAACTAGAGCGGGAAGCTACCAAGATCAGCGATTCATCGACAAAAGCAAACACTGTGCCTTCCACCAGAAATATGGTCATACAACCGACGAGTGCGTGATAGCCAAAGATCTCTTGGAAAGATTAGCACGACAGGGCCTCCTGGACAAGTACATTGAGGGACGAAAACACAGGGAAAGCAACAGAGAAGAACATCATCAAACCTCGGCCAGCAAAGAAACCAATAAATGGCTGAACAACAACCCACCTAAGGGGGTTATAAATTGCATATCTGGAGGATTCGCAGGAGGCGGCGCATCCAATTCAGCACGGAAGCGGAGCTACCGTGCGATGTTAGCAATCGAAGGAACAACTCCACCAAACAACAAAGATATTCAGGACTTAGAAATCACTTTCAACCAAGCTGATATATACTCGGCCGCCCCTCACACAGACGACCCAGTAGTAATTTCCATTCAAACAGGCAACCTTCTGGTAAGAAAAGTCCTTTTGGACCCAGGTAGTAGTGCAGATGTTCTTTTTCATTCTACTTTCTTGAAAATGAATCTCTCTGAAAAACTAATAAAACCCTCGTCCGGAGAATTAGTAGGATTCTCTGGCGAGAGAGTACCAATCAAAGGTTACATATGGCTAAGGACGACGATGGGAAACAACCCATTATCAAAAACCTTAGACATACAATACCTAATAGTTGACTGCCCCAATCCCTACAATATTATCCTCGGATGACCTGCTCTGAATATGTTCAGGGCAGTCGTATCTACTTATCATCTGTGTGTTAAGTTTCAGGCGCAAGATAACAAGATAGCGACAATACATTCTGATCGACAACAAGCTCGGCAATGCTACAACGCTAGCTTAAAAAGATCGGACATATGCCACAAACAAAGGGAGGTCCATTCAATAAATGGCTCAGAAATCTTGTCCTTGGCCGAACTAGATCCTCGAGGGGATACCCAGGAAAGACCTCAACCAGCAGATGAGCTACACAAAATCCAGCTAACTCAAGTTCCGGGACAGGTGACGTACATCGGCCAAGCACTAAGAGGACAACAGAGATCGGAATTGATAAAGTTACTACAAGACTACGCTGACCTGTTCGCCTGGACCCCGGCAGATTTGCCTGGCATTAGCCCAGATATCATCTGCCACAAACTAGCCACGAACAAAACAAGCCGACCTATAGCCCAGAAGAAGCGAAACCTCGGCACCGAGAAATCAAAGGCGGCCTTAGAAGAAACAGAAAAACTCCTCAAAGCCAACTTCATCAAAGAAATTCGCTTCACCACATGGCTCTCAAACGTAGTAATGGTAAGGAAAAACTCAGGTAAGTGGCGCATGTGTGTCGACTTTTCAGATTTGAACAAAGCATGTCCTAAAGATGCTTACCCCCTACCATGCATCGATAAACTTGTAGACAACGCCTCAGGTTTTAACAGCTTGAGCTTCATGGATGCATACTCTGGGTACAACCAGATTCTAATGCATCCAGAAGACCAAAGCAAAACAGCGTTTATAACTGAACATGGCAATTTCTGTTATAGAGTTATGCCCTTTGGCCTAAAGAATGCAGGTGCAACCTACCAGCGTCTGATGGACAAAGTATTCCGACACCAGATAGGTCGGAACATCGAGATCTACGTGGACGATATGGTCGCCAAGTCCACTAAAGATCGGCCACACTGCGACGACCTCAAGGAAATATTTGAACAAATCCGAGCATATAATATGAGATTGAATCCAGAAAAATGCGCTTTTGGAGTCCAAGGAGGAAAATTCCTAGGATTTATGTTGACTTTCAGAGGAATCGAAGCAAACCCTGAGAAATGCAAGGCTATACTCAACATGACAAGCCCCAAGACGATAAAGGAAGTACAGCAACTAGCAGGAAGGATAGCCGCTCTATCCCGATTCCTACCCGCGGTATCAAGTCGGTCATATTTATTCTTCCATGCGATCTTAAAAAACAAACAGTTTCAATGGACACCAGAGTGCGAGGCGGCGTTCGCCGAACTTAAGACCCTTCCATCATCACCACCCGTATTACAAAGACCTGAGGTCGGCAAGCCTCTATATCTATACCTGTCTGTTTCCAATCATTCCATAAGCTCGGCCCTCGTCGTTGAGACAGGAAGAATCCAACAGCCAGTATACTTCGTCAGCAGAGTAATGCAACCAACGGAACAAAGGTACCCGAAGATAGAGCAGCTCGCCCTGGCACTCGTGGTCACGGCAAGAAGACTAAGACACTATTTCCAAAGCCACACAATAGTAGTGAGAACAAATCACCCATTGAGGCAAGTATTAACAAAACCAGAACTGGCAGGACGATTGACCAAATGGTCAATTGAACTCTCAGAGTTCGATATTCAGTTTCAGACCAGATCGGCCCTCAAGGCACAGGTTCTCGCCGACTTCATCACGGAAATGACCCCAGACGATCACATTGAAACATAGGAGTTACACGTGGATGGGGCGTCAAGTCGAGAAGGGAGCGGGGCCGGCATAATCTTAAAGGAGGGAAATCAGGTGGTAGCCGAGCAAGCCCTCCAGTTTCACTTCTCGGCAAGCAACAACCAGGCCGAGTATGAAGCCCTAATAGCGGGACTCAAACTCGCCTTAAGCCACAAAGCGACGAATTTAACGGCACAATGCGATTCCCTCCTGGTGGTCCAACAAATCCGAGGAGAATTCCAGGTAAAAAATCCCTTGCTAGAACAATACTGGCTCATAGCAAAGGATCTAATTTCAAATTTCAGTTCATTCACCATATTACATGTACATAGAGAACAAAATGTCAGGGCGGACATACTATCTAAACTCGCCGCCACCAGGGCAGACACACAAACATCAACATTATCACAACACACACTCACAAAACCGAGCATTGAACTATTATGTGTCGAAAACATTAACCACTTCCATGATTGGAGGAAACCTTTCCTTGAATATATATGTACAGGTACCATACCCAGAGACGAGCTCCACCCTCAACAGTTTAAATGTAAAGCAAGCTTCTATACGAGAATATCAGGGGAGCTATACAGACGAGGTTTCTCACAACCATTACTAAGATGCCTAGACCAAGACCAGGCCAGAGAAGTAATGAACGAAGTCCATGAAGGAGTATGTGGAAACCACATAGGAGGACGAGCTCTCGCTGCAAAAATAATCCGAACAGGGTATTATTGGCCGACCATGAAGAGAGATTGCATAACAAAGGTCAAAACATGCGACAAATGCCAGAAACATGAGGCGATCTCAACGAAGCCAGCCGAGGTATTACACAGCATGGAGGTAAGCTGGCCTTTCCACAGATGGGGACTTGACATCCTCGGCCCATTCCCAACAGCACCAGGACAGGTAAAATTCCTCTTGGTATCCATAGACTACTTCTCGAAATGGATAGAAGCTCAACCCTTAGCAAAGATAACAGCTGAAAAGGTACGATCTTTTATTTGGAAAAATATAATATGTCGCTTTGGAATACCGAAAGAAATCATATCAGACAATGGTAGACAATTCACGGATAACAAGCTCGGTTCATTCCTAAAAAATTTTAACATTCAGCATCGTTTTAGCTCGGTGGAACACCCACAAACTAATGGGCAAGCCGAAGCTGCTAACCGAGTTGTGTTGCAGGCAATAAAAAAGAAGCTCGATAACGCGAAGGGAGAATGGGCCGAGCTCATCCCCGAAGTGCTGTGGAGTTACAACACCACAATGCATAGCACTACAGGCGAAACACCCTTCAAGCTAGTTTATGGCTCAGAAGCACTGATCCCCATTGAGGTCAGATTACCGACGTTAAGAACCGAGCTATACGACGAACAACAGAATCTAAGAGCCAGAAGTGCCGAGCTTGACCTAGCTGAAGAAGACAGAGAAATTGCCGCTATCAAACAAAGGGCCCAAAAAAGGATAATAGAAAGAAGACACAATAGGAAGGTGGCTCCGAGGATATTCAAGGAAGGCGACCTCGTGCTCAGACGAACAGAGGAGGCCAGGCGACCTCCAACTCATGGTAAACTCGCCGCAAATTGGGAAGGCCCTTTCCGTGTAACCAAAGTGCTCGGCAAGGGGGCATATCAACTGCAAACACTACAAGGCAAGGCCATTCCAGGAAACTGGAACGTCTCCTCTCTCAAGATGTATATGTCATAGTTTGAACGAAATGCGAATGAAGGTACTCTTTTTCCCCCTTAGAGCTTTTTTCCCCAAAGAAAGGGTTTTGCCTAAGGAGTGTTTTAATGAGGCCGAACGCCCTTCGAATCCAAATAAAGGTGATAAATTCTTCTGAAGTATAGCCTAACAATGACAAAATGTAACAAGGCAGAAACACTTGCTGTAAATCACCAATATAATATTACCAAACAGGCCTAACATCGGCCAAATTCCACCACAATAGTCAAACCGACCTAACGTCGGCAAAGTACCATACACGATTCAAAAAACAAATCCAAAGTTCAGTCAGTCAAAACAACAAAAGTTATAAATACAAACAAACTAAGAAGGAGCATTCTCGCCATGCTCCTCCACGGTACCATCCACAACTAACTTTCCACCTACAACTATTTTTGTAATATCGAGCTTGTCGCAATCAAAATCAGGAGCCAGCAGAGCAACCTGACTCACAGCACGATCAAAACCATAAGAAAACATCTCCATCCCAGCTTCCTCTAGCTCATGCACGCGGGATGTAAGCCGACCTTTGGCCACATCGTGCTCCTTAACTTCAGTTTGTAACAAGCGAATTTGATCCCGCAAACGAACCACCTCATCCTCAGCCTCCTTCGCTTTAGCCACAGCACTGGTAGCGACATCATCTTTTTCCTTCACAGCCTTTTCCAAATCAGCAATCCGAGCTGTGTATGACTTCTCCAAAGTGGAAACTTTGTCCACAGCTTCTTGTTGCTTAGCCCCAACGCACTCAACAGTCCGACCAACACAGAGTAAGAGAGAAGCAACAACCTACCAAAGCATTCGTGACATAAGTACAATACAAAAGATCGAAAGAACGAGAAACAAAAATAAAACATACCTGAACGAATTTACCAAGCGCCTCCATACCAGCTCGGCGAATCATAAGCATGTCCCCAGGATACCGTGAAGCCATCTCAGAAAGCTCCGCAAAGTTAAACTGCTCGCTCCAAAGGGAATGCGAACTGGAGCCCGCAATGAAACCATGAAGCTTCTTTTGCCGATCAAAGGCAAGTCCACTACCACCCACAGCCTCATGACCACCTTCAGAAATGACCTCCAAAGAAGTATCATCCCTCTTCCTTTTAAACGAAGATGCAGGATGCGCGATGGACGACAAAGCTTGCTCACCCCCATCCTTCCGATCACCAGCGCTACCAACCCCTTTCTCCCTCTTCTTGTTCAAAAAAGACTGCAACTTGTTCGGATCCAACAAAGGAACTCGGCCACCTGAACGAAAACCACCAAACGTTAGATAAACTCGGCAAAATACCCAACACTCAACAAAAAACATCAGACGCATTACCTATATAAGCCCTTAAACCCTCATTATCACCTGAATCATATAAACGCAAAATATCAGGAATAGACAAGCATTCCCCAGCAGCAACACTCTCAACCAGAAAACTCATCACAAACTCCTCTTCCTCACTCCTCTCAGAAGTTTCGAGAATTTGAGTCGGTTCAGAACACCAGTAGAGGGGAAATTTCTCGCTCAACTCACCATCCAAATAAAAAGGATACTCAGATTCGGCAGACCGAACTTTGATAAAAGGGATTTGAAGTTCTTAAAAGAGGACTTATAAAGAAGAAATACAGACCGCCCCGGAAAACTACTTAAACAAACCCACAATCCCTTACGAACTCCCTTTGCCTGAAAAAGAGAGAAGAATAAAGACAGCGAACAAGAGAGGAATTCCATCAGACATTGAAATGCGCGGAAAAATGCCCAGGAATTTGGGTGCAACTGAGACGGAGCACAGTTTAGCTGAGTGAGGACGTCACACTCAAAAGAAGAAAAAGGAAACTTCACCCCAAGTTCAACCATGCATGGAGTATACATATAAAAATACTCCCAGTCACCCCTTCTCTCACAAACCCTATCACTACTGGAGCAGGGCTGAAACTCGACAACAACACCAGAATCTCCCCTCACGAAATCTACGCCCCTCAAATCAGAAAGGGATTCGACGCTGATGAAGGAAGACGAACGAGTCTTCACATCGTCTTGAACCCAATGATATGGGTCATCTTCCCTAACCTCAATAGCCTTCAACTTCTCTTTTAATTTCTCTCCCGCCATGAAAAAGTATACAGAAACGAACAGTCAAAGAAGAGTCAAGAAACGCTTACCTTTCGAAGACATAGCGAGGATAAGAAGATTATGAGCAACACAGCGTAATTCCCAAAAACAAAGAAAATAACTATTATTGCAAGCCCACTAACAAAGTGGGTAAATTAATTCATACCCACTAACAAACGTGGGAAACCAAAACGACAATAATCAGCAATAAAGTTGGCACGACTTACGAAGAGACAACTAAAACCCTTTTCAAATTTTTTCAAAACAAACTTAGCCACGTATGAAAGACAAAAAAGCTCGGCTACCGACCTATACGGAACGCTAGCCTACCTGGGGGGCTATGATGTGTACCACGCCATAATCGGCATTGAAGTTCATTAACGGGCTGACCTTAAAGGTCGGAAACAAGCAAAACAGAACAAACAAATTCTAAAAGCTATCTCCGAAACTGAATATACTACTCAATCACGTCTCCACACTTCAAAAAGATATCCATAACGGCAGTGACCAAGAATATCGGAACTAACCAAAGCTCAAAGCTCACTAACAAACCCAATACGCCTATAAATCTGACCCCTCTAATTCAGAAAGGCTCAGGTTCCAAACTTACTTCTAGTTATTACTCTTTACTCATTTATTATTTACCTACTTACTTGAGCATTGGAGTGCTTTGTGCAGGTACTCCCACCGCCGTGTTTCAGAGAACCAAGGCCAAACTCATACCCACACTTGGACGACGTATAGTTCGACCACATATCCAAGAGTTCACTTCAGAGTCGTCGACCTTGGTCAG
>NC_029777.3:109791003-109791624 GCF_000817695.3 Arachis duranensis
GGTTATTTTAAAAAAATATTATATAATTTATAATAATTTTAATATTTCAATTTAATAAATTTACGAGAAATTCATTCACTAAATCTAGGCTAGGAACGAAATTAGTTAGTTGGATTCCTGGTATTTATTGATTTTATTTTAAGAGTGTTTGTTATTAACAAATATCCTAATGACATTTTTTAGTCTAAATTATATGTATGAATTAAATCTAAAATGACACTGGTATCATTCTGATAAATTGAAACGTACGCTTATCTCCAAAACTCAATTACTCAAAAGTGAAACACGTAATGACACGAATTTATTTCGTCTTGTGCTTTACAGCTTTAGAATCAAGAAGTCAACCTCACTTTCTCCATTTTTCGGTTTATATCTCTTTTTCTAAAATACACTGATACAAGACACTGATATGAACATTGGATGCTAAAGTATACCAGACATACATGCACACAACTTTTAAATTTTTATAAAAATACATATAAAATATAAATTTTTTTTTATAAATTATAATAGTATTTTGATATTTTATTAATATTAAAATATAAATTATTCTTTTAATTATTTTTAATATTTTTTAATTATATAAAATTTTTAAAATATTTTTTATTTAAATAAATAATA
>NC_029777.3:109792359-109830214 GCF_000817695.3 Arachis duranensis
GCGTGTTAAAAAATCAATAAAAAATATAATTAAATATTTAACCTTTGTTTAATTCGCTTTTTTAAAGTAAAAAGTTCTTATCCTCTCCCTCCATAATTTCTTTCTAGTTTTGTTGCGTGTCCTTCTTTTTTCTCCAATAAAGATGGAAGATATTGCAATGGAAATTTTCATGAAAATTTAAAATTTAAATTTAGATTATTTATTTTTTGTTTATTAAACACTAAATTTTAGACATTATAGTAAATATCTATATACAAATATGGGATATTATTGTATATACAAATATGGGATATTATTGTTTGAGATGGTTGGTGGAAAAAATAGATTATTTTGTGATAATAATAATGTATAGATAATAAAAAAAATAAAAAAAAATGTAAAAAAAAATGTAGAGATACTATGTATAAAAAAATAGTTTCAGCTTTTTAATTTTCATATTAAAGACGAAACGATATTTTTCACCAATATTAAAACTGAATGTGTTATTCTTAGGTGTGGAAGATGATAACAAACAAATCGAAAGGTCAAGATTTAGGGAATCATAAATTGAACACTCAGATTTGAGTTTTCTAAAATTTTTTTCACAAAATCTATCTTCAGATTTAGATTTTTTGAATTTTTTTTAAAAATTTTCGCAAAACCTACCCTTAGATTTGGGTTTTTTTATTTTTTTAATATTTTTATAAAACCTAACCACTAATTGACTTTTTCTTTAAAATAAAAAAAATTATCTTTCATAAATCAAATGCTCAGTTTTGTTTTTCTTTAAATTTGAATTTACTTTATCACAAATCGAACCTTTAATTTTTTATGTCAACTAAATCTGAGTCTGTGAATTACAATTTAAAATAAAAAAAATAATCCTCATATTAACAAAAAAGTGAAAAATACACTACTAATCCATAATTAAGCATAATACATGCTCATTCTCCGTTAAAAAAAAGAGTCAATAGTTCCCTATCAAATAATTACATACATTAAATTTTTTTAAGTGTCCAAAAATAAATAAATAAAAAAGAAACACTGAATATGCAACAGCTAAGTGACGGGAAAATTACTGCAGGTAGAAGACTAGAAGTCTAACTAGGGCGTAAGAACAAGTCAACAACTAACTTGAGTTCGTACGTGCGTGTATATAGGGATATCTTTCTATAAATTTTAAAATTCTTCGTTAGGTGATACTGTTAAAAAAAATAAGTCAATTATTAATTTAAAACATGTTGCCAAATTTAAATAGTAATTAAAAAAAGTTTTGACAAAAAAGGGTTCATCTGAATATTTTTTGTTAGCATAATATCTATTAACCTAGTCTATTTATGACTAATTCGTAGTGATAGACCTAAATTTTATTTAAAAATGTGTCACTAATTAATAAATAAATAAATTATTCGACTAATTCAAATTAGTTAGTTCATCTAAATAGTTAATCAAAAAAATAACATCATTGTCGGTTAACGAAATTGATGTATAATCCTTCTCTCAAATGCATTTTATTTGATGTTTCATAATAATTTTAATATGATTAATCATTTTTCTTATTAATATGAAGTACCTTTCTTATCAATACTTAATATCATTTTTATCTTGTAATTATATATCTTTCTTCTTTTTCTTTGTTGTGTGGGATCTATTTAGTCTTTTACAAATTGAAAACTCTATTATTTGCAAATTTCTATTTAAAAAGACAAGAAACAGCACAGGAGTACATTTATGGGGACCTGATTGTACCTGAACTAGCCATGTAAAAGTCGAGGACAATTATTGTATTTGTATTGTAACTACTTTCTTCCGAATCTGAATTTTTTAAATTTTAAATTTATATTTTAAAAGTTAAAGTGTGATATTTTATTTTTAAATAATTTTTTTATATTTATTTTTGGTTTTACTTATAAAATAAATGATAAAAAATTATATTTTATTTTTTTAAAATTACACTTTATTTTTTAAAATAAAATTCAAACTTTAGAGAATTCAAAATTCTCGCTTCTAGTTTATGAAATGATAAATCTTTTAAAAAATAATCTAAAATAATTTAGTAACGTTACAAATAAATTTACAAATAATAATTTTGAATAATATATAGTTGATTATTTGAATCTGCTCAATAGTCTTAGATCAGAAGTTATTTTCACATGTAAAGAGAGAAAGTAAATGTAATACATGAATTATAAAAAATAATTTAGATTTGTCCAGCAATTAACTCACTAATTTATTTAAATAAAAATTAGAATTCAAAATTTATCTTATACATATTACAATTCATTAATAATTAATAAATCTTTAAATAAAATTGTGATCCACAACAAAGTAATGTTTAGTCTACTGAGTTTGAAATACAATAAAAAACTAAAACAATATTCTTATTATTTATATTTTATATTATTGATTTTGTATTTAATTTTTTATATATACCTAATATGATTATAAATTTACCATCATTATACGTGTATTACAAAAAAAACTACCCATTGAACATTGCATATAAAAATACATATTTATTAGTATTATTTGTGTTTCTCCTTCTCGGGTAGTAAGCTTCATCTACATGCATGCTACCAATCTCACCATAACATTCAATTAACTTAAAATAATTTTCATAATTTATGTGATCAACAAATTTCACTCTTAAACTAGAGGGAACATAAGTACTACCAGAAATAATCAGTCTCACAAAATAAATTCGTGTGGCTTGATGAGAAGCTCATGCTTGTTTCTTGGGCTTGGATCTGGCCCAACGGTTTCTTTTTTTACAGGTTTAAGACTTTCCAAAAATCGCATGTAAGAGGTACCACAAGAATTTTATAATTTGATCATTTTTTTATGGAAAAGTATAAAGAACCAAAAGCTTATCAACCAAAAACTAAACAAAATTACATTAATTTATATCAATAATTAATTAATTTTAAATTTTTTTAATTCAAAATTTAAAAAATTTTAAATTGATTAAGTAAACCTAATTAAAACCTATAAAAACCTTTTTCTTTTTTCTCACATTAACCTATCCACTTCCAACAATCACAAATTCGAAAAATATATAAAAGAACATCCATTTAATATGAAAAAGAAACATTCTAATACTTAGTAGAAGAAACATCCATATATATTAACTCGTAAAGATTTTGAATTCATCCAAATGTATTTGGCTGATATGCTTTTGGTTCCCTAACTTTACTCTTTTTTTATATCTTGGGCTCTGGTAATAATTAAAACCCATTTCTGTTTTTTTTAGTCTGAAAAACTATAGTTTATTTCTTGGAAAAAATAATAGAGATGAATTTTATTTAAAATTAAGAAAATACTGTAACTAAATTTATAATATTAATTAAGTATTCTGATTTTATTTAAAGAATATGTTGTAATTTAATTTAATTTAATTTAATTTATAATATTAATTACATTTATTGCGTATTTTGAATTATTAGTTTGCCTTTTATTATTTGTGTTTCAACTTTTGCTATTGAGATTCACATGCATGATACTAATATTATCATAACATACAATTAACTTAAAATAATTTGAATACTTTATGTGATCAACAAATTTCACCCTTAAATTAGGGGGAGCATAAGTAAATATGCCAGAAATAATCAGTCTTACAAAATTAGTCTCCTTCTGGTATTGATTATATTAACTATTGCCTTCTCTAGCCATTGTATATATTATTGAGTTAAAACTAAACAAAGATTATATTTTGTTTATTCTATCAAAATAATAATATTAATACAAGCGTGCCCACAAAGAAATAATCAAATTGTCATTCGACTGGTTTTAATAAACAAAAGCGTACAACACATAAATATAAATAAAAATACAATATAGAAAAATATCACACTTGCTATACTTGTCCATTTACTTAACAATTAACATAATAAGAAACAAGATCATAAAAAGCAAACTGGACTAGTCATCATCCAGAAAACTTCAACAGAGGGTTAGTTACAATTTCCTCCTCAAAACTTGAAGAGCCAGAAGAATTATTTGAAGTAGTTTCTCCTAAGTCAATCTCAGAATCTCTCTGAATAATATCATTTGGATAATGCGAAGGCTTTGGAGGCATTTCAATACTTGCAGCATCCCCTCCTTCTAACATTTCCACTACTTTATTCATTGAAGGACGATCACTTGGCTTCAATTGTATACATTACAGTGCAGTTGTGAACATCTTTTTTGTTAGTTCGCTTGTTTCTTCATGCATCAAAATTTCCAATCTTATTTCATCACTTTTTTGAGTCAATTGATGTTATATCCAAAATGAAAAGTAAAATTGGTTTGAATGCTCTTCTTTGACTTGCCATTTCCATCAAAAGCATTCCAAAGCAATAGACATCAGCTTTGTAAGATACTGCTCCAATATTTTTGTAGAACAATTCTGGAGCCATGTAACCAATAGTTCCTCTTGCTGCTGTCAAAGATACAATACTGTTATCAAGAGGATTAAGCTTTGCAAGACCAAAGTCTGAGACCTTAGGAATGAAGTTCTCATCAAGAAGAATGTTATGAGGCTTGATATCAAAATGCAAAATTTGCATGTCGCAACCTTCATGCAGATAAGCTATACCACGAGCCACACCAAGAGATATTTCAAAAAGTTTATGGTATGTCGATGATATACTATCCACTTTGGAGAAGATAAACTTATCTAAAGAACCATTCGGCATAAATTCGTATACAAGAGCGTGTTTTGAACCCTCAACACAAAATCCAATCCACCTTACTACATTGGCATGATGTATTCTACCAATTGTAGCAACTTCACTGATGAAATCTTGACCATTACCCTTGGCTTTACCCAACATTTTTATGGCTACAAAAGGTCCACTTCGTAGATTTTCCTTGTATACAGACCCCGAATCCTTCTTCTCCTAGCTTTTCCTTAAAATCTCGTCATCTTCTTTATCTCTTTATATGAATACCTTATTGGAATGAGTTCGTTCCCTTGCAAAAATTCCTCAATGTTTTCATAAATTGATGCATGTCTTCTTTGGCATATGTAGATCAACATTACTAAGAAAAATACGAGACTCAATATGAATTTGACGATCATATATGGCACCATAACCCGTCCCGTGAATACTCCTAGCTTAATAATAGCAAATACATCTGCTGTATAGAAGGTATCTCCTCCATCTTTTCCTACTACTTTTCGAAGTCCTGTGTAAATATAAAATTTACGATCAATTTAAATATATTGGTTGCTAACGATTACATAAAGTTGAACATGGTGTGCAAAGAATGTAATTTGATATTCTATAATTGTAAAAAAGTTTTACATACATAATTAATTGATATAAGAAAAAGCACCAATTTAACTCTTAAAGAAATTAAAAGAATGGCAAATTAATTAGTCTCTAAAAGACATTTTATATGTTCTATGGTACCCTAATAATGTCTTCTTTGTGACAGATCAGGACTCAATAGATATGGAAATCACACCATGCAACTGAAAATATTTGCCAAGAAATGAGAATCTACCTTTCAAAATTCCATACGCGTAATCTGTAGAGAAGAATTAGTGAAAAATTAGCAACATGGCAAAGACAATAAACTACCATTAGTGGATGCACAATAATAATACTCTTTCCTTTTTAAAATAACTATCTTTTTTACTTGTTAGTATATTAAATTTTCAATGAATCTAAAAAATAAAACACTTATTTTAAAAAGGAAAGACTAATAACTAAGCAGTATTTCATTGCTTTGTATTATTTTATGTTTAAGGTGTAACTTGTATTGCTTAGTTGTTTATACCTAAGCTATTGTCTGTAATGTATTGTTTTGGTGATTGTTCATGTTGTTTAAAATAGTCATTGTTTACCTAACATTTTTTTATATATTAACTTTGGATTAGTGCTATAGTGTTAGAGTGCGAGCTCCTTAATAACAAGAGGAACCAAAATGACCACAAACCGCATCACCCTTAAAATAGAGCTCATCTCCTTATTCTGTTTTCCTCATTCCCAGTTTTGCCATCGATGAACACTTTCTGAGTCTCTTCAACAACGTAAAAAAAGAAAACCCTAAAACAGGAAAAAAAGCCAATAATGATATTAGAAACGATTAGATTGGAGAAAATATTTGTATATTATTGAGTGTATTTAAATTGTTTATTTAAATTGTTTAAAATGATAGAATATAAAAAAATATTGATAAGTACTAAAGAAATTATAATAATAAAAACATAGGCTTAGTTTGGTAAAGTTTCTATTTTTCAAAAATAGCTTATAAAAGTTAACTTTTAAAAGATACTTTTTTAAAAATTGTAGCATTTATGTTTGGTAAATCAAATAAAAAATAGTTTTTAATAAACATAAGCAACATCAATTGTATTTGGTAAAATAGCTTTTAAAATTTAAAAATATTATAATAGACATAAATACAAGCATTAAATTTGAAAATTAGTTAATATATGAAGTTATATTAGACTTTTAAATTTTAAAAAGCACAAACCAACTTTAAAAAGTTCTATACTAGGTGCTTTTAAAAGTATTTCGATTTTTTAAAAACTGCAAGCACAAGCACATGATTTTTTTTATTTACCAAACATAAAATGAGCAGCTTGAGCTTTTAAAAAATACAAACACCTCTTCATAAAACTTTACCAAACCAAGCCATAATCTCGCATAATAAATATTAAGATATTCTAAATAATACTAATTGATGCTAATTATATTCTAAATGAAAGTTAAGTTATCTTCGTTACAGGTGGATATGACGGTATCCTCTCTCTTATCCATGGCGGCCACCGCCTCAGCCGCTGCCCTAACCATGTTAATATACAAGGCTTGCCGCAAGAGCTTCCTTCAACGCCCCGACAAAGGGGACCTTTCAACGCTCGGTCCACAATGCGAACCCGAATGCAATCCATGTGGCAAGATCCTATTCTTTTCCCGAATCGGAACGTCAAAAGCTCTGGCGCAGCACCTCCGCTATATGTTAGCCTCAAACGGTGTTACTTTAGAGCTCGTAGATACGGTTGATTACGAGCCCGAAGACCTACCTAAGGAGAACCTCGTCCTCATTGTTGCTTCAACTGCGGAACATTGGAACCGATCTCCGCCACAACCGCCTATCAGCACGAAAGATACCTCCCTACGTCTTGCAGAAGAGGACTTCGCCAGGTGGCTCAAGGAGAAAGTGAGTAACTTTGAGGGTGAAGTGTTTGCTGTGAAGGCTTGCACTTTCAGTGCGTTTGGTGTGGTCGGTAGGGTTTCCGAAGATGGCAAGAATTTGATGGCTAAGGCCGCCAATCACATTAGGGATTTGGGTCACGCCACTCAATTCAACCCTGATTTTGATTTTGACAACTGGTGGCAAAGGGCTGTCGGGGTTTTGAAAGGTGCAGTTTTGGAAGATACAGTTGCTGTTGGCAAGTGCCAGCAATCTGAACCTGATCGCTTTTATGTTTTTGTGGAAAATGTTGAGGGTGTGGGTTCTTCTACTACCTTCACCCGCAAGATGTTAACTGTCACTGAGGCGGACTTGATGAAGAATGGCTGTGTTGATCTTGAAGAAGCAGGTCCTGTTACTCCTCTTGCCAAAGGTATAAAAATTGATTCCTCGCTATCACAGTCCCTAGAATTCTGTTCCGTTGGTGGTGTCTTGTACTTCGTCCCTGGTAGGTTGATGGGTGGTATTCCAAAAGAATATGGGGTGATCATGGACCTACATTACCCCAAAAAATTCTGGTGCCTCAAATACGATGGTTCTACTTGGATTTGGAAATTATTGGGTAACACGTTCATCAGTCGTAATAGAGCTTTAGTAGTCCCATATGATGGCAAGTTGTTAATCTTTGGGGGTGGTTGGATTGAGATCTATGACCCAAAATCAGATTACTGGGATAGAAGGGAAGTACCTTATAACGCCTTGATTCAAGGTTCTATGGATCCTGAATCTTACTTTTTGTGGGAGGACAAGAGCACCAAGCATCATAAGACCCTCATTTTCTTGTATCGTTTTAGTAAGTTGGGAGGACGATCGATTGTGTCATATGATGTTGAAGCAAACAGATGGAAACCCATTGAGTGCCAATTTCCGAAAATTCGTCGTGATGTGTTCTGTACTACAAAACTTGTTCTTTTGGGATCTAGTGATTATCTCCTAGTTGTTGAGGAGCTAGCCTCTAATTGGTATGTGTACGACTTGTCTAGGAGGATGGTTATGGCAGATCTGCATATAGATGGTCTGGACGATACTTGGCGGGTGTTGCATGTTTTCTGTTGTCATCACAACCAGAAAGAAAAAGAAAGTCTGATTTATATGTTCATGCAACAGAATGAATCTGGGCTTCATGACCTTGTTCATTATGCCAGAGTCAAGCTCAAAACGGATAGTCTTTTTTCTGTCAAGGTTGAATCCAAGGGTTATTTTAAAGTTGGTCCCTATACCAAACTCTATATGTGAGCATCTCTATCCTCTTTGCTTATATTATGCTGTCTCATACTTTCTGAATCTATCCATTGAACTCTGCACAGGTTTGCTGTTGGAGACGAAGACATTGAAGGGAAGAATGCAGCTTAGTTGTTGTTGTTGTCCTCTATTAACCCCATGTTCGTAAACTTCTTTTTTAAACCACACAGAAATAAAGAATGATAAACAACATCCTATGAGTGAAATAGATTATGACTTCCTGAAGATAATTTTTAAACCGTTAAACGAATACAATATTTCTTGGAAAAACGTTTATGGAATATAGATATTATCTATTGCTTCTCTTTGTAACTATTATTCTATATTTATATACCTATTGATTCTATTAGACGGAATAGAATGATGCCTTTACCAAAGGCTATGCCTATTTGACTATAGAGACGTTTTATTAGGGACTGTTTATTAAGCTAAACTGTTTATTTTTAAAGGCATCATTTTTCTGCATCTAAAGTTATGTTTTTTCAGATTGAAATGGGCTACGCTTTACGGTTTTTTTCCTTGTCCAAGTTACATAATTCAAATAAATAGACAATATTATTTTTATTCAATGCGTTACTTTATAAGCATACTAATATTATTATATACCGATAACTATTTTATATAAGCGTACCTTTATGTTTTAAATTTGTGTTTGAATCCCTTCTATGTATATTAATAATGGATTATGCTACATATATGCTAAAATCAGTCACCAAAGTTAACCACTAATATAAAATACATGTTAAAATATAAATAAATAATGAAAATAAATTAAACTACACATGTATTTATACACAAATACATTGGTGACTGATTTTAGTGGCTAATTTTAGTGTACAAATAGCATTTCTCATTAATAATATATATTTTAATTTCCTTTTACTAAATTAACATTTATTAACACTTAAATATATTCTTTATATTATAATATCTATATAACTGCATTTTAAATTAAAATAGTAAAATAACAAAATAACAATAAATTTATATTATGCCCAAATAAAATATTTGTTAATATTATATCCATAATCATATAATTGACCATGATTCTTGCATCATTGTTATTTCTACACTTGACAGAACAACAATACCAACCAAAGGATAAAAAAATTTAAAAGACTAAACAGAGGCGAAATTTTGTGTAGACGATGGGAGCCATGGCCCCTCAAAAATTTTGTAAAAAAATTACTAGTTCTTGTCTAAATAAAATAAAGTTAACTCATTTGGTTAATTTGATATTTTTCCATTTTGCGTATCCGTGTTTAATTTTTTTAAATCAACATTGCTAGTTAAATGTCATTGAAGTATTAGCATTGTTTACATTAATGAATTTGGATATTAGCATTGTTTACATTAATGAATTTGGATATTTTATTTTGCTAGAAAATTAAGATTTTATTTTTTTGCAATATATTATTTAATTGTAATGAAAATAACAATAAAGATAAATAGTTTTGAGATTTTTGAGAGATAGATATGGTCAAAAATTAACTTATAAATTATAATTAATTTTGTATAATTAAAAAAACTGCTTTTTAAAAATAAAAATAGTTATTTTTTAAAATCAATTTATTAATTTTATAATCGATTAATAGTTGATTTTATTATTTAAAATTAGTTTAATTTATTAACCTAAACTAATTTTTTTGTTAATCAAAATCAAATTTAGTTAGTTGGTTAACTTTAACTATATATGTAGTCTTACATATTAATAACAAATTTAACAAATAATTATATTTATAAATTTTATTTTAATATAAATATTATTGCATAATTTTTTTTTGCTAAAAGTTTTGACCCTTTCAAAAGTTTCATTCAAGTTCTGCCACCAAAACTACATATTTTTATAGAAAGCCACTTACATAAAGATGCTTAAAACATCTTTTTTTAAAGATGTTTTTAATAATTAATATATAATCTATATAATCGATTAAATTGTGTTATTTTTGTCAAAATTAGATAAAATAAATCGATTTGACCAAAAAATCGATAAACCAAATCTTGAACCGATTTAAATTAATATTTTTTATAAAATGACTATAATACCCCTATTATAGAAAATGACTTCAAATATTTTTACTATATATTTTAAAACTCTAAATTCTAACCTTTCTCTTCTCTTGATGCCATCATAGAATTAGAATTTAAGATTTTTAAAATTAATATATATAATAAGAATATTTTAGTCATTTTTTACAATAAGAATATTGTAATCATTTTTTATAAAAAAGAATATTAATTTAGATTAGTTTAAGATTTGATTTATCGATTTTTCGGTTAAATTAGTTTGTTTGATCTAATTTTGACAAAAATAATACAGTTTGATCGATTATATAAGTTAAATTTTAATTATTAAAAAGCGTCTTTAAAAAAAGATGTTTTAAACGTCTTTATGTGAGTGACTCCCATTTTTATAATAATTAACTTTTCAAAAATATAAAAATCTTAAAAATCTTATATATTTAGCAAATGTGTTAAGAGGACCAATTTTCTTTGACGCATCGATTCCATGTTTGTAATCTATGCCCTGCCAAAAAGGTTTAGAGAAGAAAAAGTACACATCAAAATATTAGAAAATTCTTTTTAAAATGTAACTATTTTCGATCCATGATAGATTTCATTATTAGTATTTAATTTTTTTAATAATTTTCTCAAATAATATACTACCAAAGATAAAGAAGGTACATTTGTAATAAGACTAAGCAGAATTTTCTCTCTTACTTTCTGATATTTTTGCTATCTGAATTGATTAAACTAGTCAGTTTTTTTGCTGTCTTCATGAATTGACTACATAAATGAAAAATTAAAATAGAAACAAAACTTTAATAATATATATATATATATAAATGCATCTAAAAACAAAAAGCTACAAGAACTAATTCCACATCTGAATTTTTGGACCAAAACCAGAAAAAAAGATATTACAAGTTTTATTGGATAAATTACTTACCCCAACCATACATTAAAATACTCAAACTCAATTTGTTTTTTCAATTTTTTTAGAGAAAAAACTTTAAACACCCTCACAATTATTTTTCAGAAAGATAATGAGATCTTTAAAAGAAAAATTCTTTCTAGCCCTTCATCTTTATTTTTGTAAGACTAATTAATCTTTTTGTTAATATCTTTTTCTATATTAACAGAATAAACTTACATGACATGTTAAACTGTTGATATATTCATTAAGAGCCAATTAGGATTGACATATTCTTTTTTGTTAAAAATCTTATTGTTTTTTGGAAATAATTGTCAAGGTTGTTTTTTTTTTATTATTTTTTAAGGTGAATTCTACTTTACCCTTTCTAAAATAAAAGATAAGTTATCCTTTGTGACATATAAAGTGATTATTGATAAATTATTCTTTTATCAGAGCTCTAAAATTCACGTTATTTTCTTTTTTTCTTTTCAATTGATGCTGTGTTTCTCTTAAAACTTGATAACATTGTCATTTTCATCATCTCCACTAAATACACATCTTTTTTTCCAATTTTAAAATCCTAATTCCTCTTAAATCCAATCACCGTTTTCAATCAATTAAGTTAAAATTTTAAATTTGTTCTTACGTTTTTAATCTTCAATTTCAACAAACACATCTATCAATTTTTCAACTCTCTCCTTTCTAAGATTTTCTTCCTAAGAATTTGTTTTTACATGCTTTTTGTAGGGATATCTTGGATTTCAAAAACAATTCATTGACTGGCACTTATGATGAACAAATCTTGTGCTAAAGATGGTGTATTATTTTGGAAATGTATACTCTATATATATATTTGGTTATGATGAAATATAATATGCAACAGCAACTTATTATTATTATTGTATTATGACATTGTTAACATTCTGAAAATGTTACTTTAATTAAATGCTGAGATGTTGTTAAATACATGTATTCTTAGCAAAGTATAGGTTGAAATTTGATTATCCAATATGAAAATGAAGGAATTTGTATGTTAATATTGGATAATCCTATACCATTAGATATAATCTCACACAATTAAAAATATTAATAATAACTAATTAATAATTATAAATCACAAAATTTATTGATCTCCTATCACTCCTCTTAGAAAAATAACACACCTCTTTATTATACTTGTACTTTTACTTAACATAATAAGAAACTAGATCGTAAAAAAGCAAGTTGCTTTGGTCATCAACCAGAAAACTCACATAGGATTGGTTGTAATTTCCTCTCCAAAATCTGAAGAGCCAGAAAATTCATTTGAAGTAGTTACTCATACAAATTTGCAGAGAAAGCATACATGTAGTAGAATGTTGAGTAAGTTTTAACACTTCATATTGTCAAAATAATATTACAAAATATTGCTAATAACAAAATTCTACACAATTTTTTGTAGGTAAACAAATAAACTTACATAATCAACCAAGAGAAAGAGACTTCTGATATTAGAAGTGTACATCGAATTAATTATATGTCTATATTATATTACTAATTTGACAATTAAAATATTTTACATGCTATTTTTTAATAACAATTAAAATATTTTCTAATAATAATCAAAATAATAATATTAATAGACGCGTGCCCACAAAGAAATGAACAAATTGTCATTCAACTTATTTTAATAAACAAAAGCGTACAACCCATACATATAAATTAAAATACAATATAGAAAAATATCACACTTGCTATACTTATTGTCCTTTTACTTAACATAATAAGAAACAAGATCATAGAAAGCAAATTGCACTAGTCATCAACCAAAGCACTTCCACATAGGATTGGTTGTAATTTCCTCCTCAAAATCTGAACAACTAGAAGAATCATTTGAAGTAGTTACTCCTGAATTAATCTCAGAATCTTTGTGAATCATATCATTTGGATAATATGAAGGTCTCGGAGGCATTTCAATGCTTGCAACATCCCCTTCTAACATTTTCACCACTTTATTCATTGAAGGACGATCACTTGGCTTCAATTGTATACACCATAGTGCAGTTATGAACATCTTTTTTGCTAGTTTGTTCGTTTCTTCATCCATCAAAATTTCTATCTCTATCTCATCACTTTTCTTAGCCAATTGATCGTATATCCAAAATGGAAAGTAAAATTGGCTTGAATGCTCTGCGTTTGGGTTTGAATTTCTTCTTTGACTTGCCATTTCCATCAAAAGCATTCCAAAACTATAGACATCGGCCTTATAAGATACTGCTCCAATATTTTGGTAGAATAATTCCGGGGCCATGTAACCAATGGTTCCTCTTGCTGCTGTCAAAGTTACAATACTGTTATCAAGAGGATAAAGTTTTGCAAGACCAAAGTCTGACACCTTAGGAATGAAGTTCTCGTCTAGAAGAATGTTGTGAGGCTTGATATCAAAATGCAAAATCTGCATGTCACAACCTTCGTGTAGATAAGCTATGCCACGAGCCACGCCAAGAGATATTTCAAAAAGTTTCTGGTATGTTAATGATACATTATCCACTTTGGAGAAGATAAACTTATCTAGAGAACCATTTGGCATAAATTCATATACAAGAGCGCGTTTTGAACCCTCTACGCAGAATCCAATCAACCTTACTACATTAGCATGATGTATTCTACCAATTGTAGCAACTTCACTGATGAAATCTTGACCATTACCTTTGGCTTTACCCAACATTTTTATGGCTACAAAGGGTCCACTTCGTAGTTTTCCCTTGTGCACGGAGCCGAATCCTCCTTCTCCCAACTTTTCCTTAAAACCTCTTGCCATCTTTTTTATCTCTTTATATGAATACCTTATTGGAATGAGTTTGTTCCCTTGCAAAAATTCCTCAATGTTATCACAAATTGATGCATGTCTTCTTTGGTATGAGTAGATCAACAATACCAAGAAAAATGCGAGACTCAATATGAATTTGACGACCATGTATGGCACCATAAACCATCCTGTGAATACTCCCATCTTCAAAATACATTTTCTGAATACATCCGTTTTAATGATTTGATAGAAGTAATCACCAGTACTATCTTTTCCTACTACTTTGCGAAGTCCTGTTCAAATATAAAATTATTATTGATCGATTTGAATATATCTGCTGCTAATGAACACATAAAAGTTCTTACATGGTGTACACAAAGAATTTAATTTTGGAGGACGGGGTTGAGGGGAGGTGAAAGATTGAATTTCAAGTTCGAGGGGAAAAAAACGGCATCAAAAAGAAATATCTCTACTATTTTTCAAGACTCCTCTCCATTTCTCAACAGTACAGTATATATACTAGGACCATTATATGGAACCATACTTGTGTTGGTGATATAGAATTCAATATATAAGGATATTCTGAAAATCGAAATCATACGATGCAATTGAAAATATATGCTCAAGATTGAGAATATACCTTTCAAAATTCCATACGCGTAATCTGTAGAGAAGAATTAGTGAAAAATTAGAAACATGGTAAAGCAAAAACTAACATTAGAATTGAAGTAGCAATATATTAACAATAATAACTAAGCTTTGTAGTATTTTATGTTCAATGTCTAATTAAACTATTTGCAATTTGTGCTATTTAGTTTTTAAAGAGTAAACTACCAAAAATTACTCTCCAAAGATTTAAAACATAAATAAAAATATTTAAATGATCAAAACATCAAAATTACAAAATGTCTCTAAACAATTTAAAAGTATGAAAAAAATAACTAAAAAATATAAAAATTTTTAAATGTTAGGGGCCAACACTTTATTTTAATGTAAAAAAACGAAGAGTTGATTAGTTTTATAACTTTATATAACTATTTAAAAAATGCACGCAAAAAATTAGAGAAAAATTCAATATCTAGACTCTTTTTTCATTTCTTTCTAAAATATTTTGATCATTCACAAAATAACATCAAAAAATAAAATTCACTTAATGTATCACCAAGTTTAACGATGAAAATATTTATTTTTCTATTCATGTTTATAAAATATTGCAATAAAATTTGAACTTCAAAACTCTTTTTGAAAATATATATTAATATGTCGTATTTTTAAATTTTTTAAAGATGTTTTGTCATTTTAATTTTTGTTAACTTAAAATTTTTTTATGATTTATCTTAATTTTTAAAACCAAAATTTTTGTCTTAGATGTATAGCTAAAGTTTCCGTCATACCTTCTACGATTATTTGGAACTTCGACACCTTTCCTGAATCACAGTAAAAATAATTAGCTCGGGAGCACTGAAGATAACAAAATAATACTTAAAAAATGGTTCGTGTCAATGTTTACTTTGAGTAATTTCTGATTTCAGAAAACGTTAATCATCAGTAGAGTACACTAACATGTATGAGAACAAAATGGAGTTTTATATTTTGGAAGTCATAGGTTGAAAGGTTCAACTAAGTGACTTAAATTCTCATTCAAATATAACAATAATATATCTAATTGAAATTTATAACGAACTAATTTTATTTACTTATTTATATTTTGCAATTTCATAATGCCAATATATCTTCTATATATAGTCTCTCATTAGTCATTACCAAAAAAGTACTTCTTCTATTGCTCCGTATTTTCTGCTTACACGATGGTTAAAAAAAAAATTGCTAATGTTTTTTTGAATAATGTTATATAACTAATAAAATTTATTAATTTTTATTAATATTTAATCAACCTTATATATTAAAGACTATCATCTTTCTTTTTCAAAATTTCTAAAAAGTTACTTAATATATACTTATTAGTTTTTGATATTTTATTCATTTCTACACACATATATATCTATACACATAAATCATTGTATTTTGTTTCTTTCTATAAATATTTTTATGGATTAATAATCAAATTAGTCTCTAAAAAATAGATTATTCATTAAATTCGTTTTCGAATAATTTTTTCAATCAAACTAGACTTTAAAAGATTTAAATTTAATCGTAACGAGTTATAATTCAAATGACATAGTCTTTCCATATTCTCACCTAGAGGTTGTGGGAATAAAATGAACATCACCCATACTATCCAGAATAACCATCCGGATACCAGAGATAATAAACATTTCATATTATAAAAAATTAATTTTGGGATTCACCAAAGTTCAAACTTTTAACCTTCTGGATCTGGAACTCTAATACCATGTCGTGAAACCACTCATTCCAAAAATATAACCTGATAGAACAATGTAACACTAATAGTCATATCTCTAATACTTTCTAAACCTACATTGTACACATTGTACCATTGGCTCCCTATGCCTTCTCTTTTTACTAATACTTTAAACTATGATAAAAAAAAACAAAAAAAACAAAAAACAAATTTTTATTGGGCATGGCATCGTTCTTGTATAAATATGGAAATTCAATAATATAGATGGTGCTTTTCTTACCACAATAGTTTTTCAGCAGTGGAGTGAAACAGACTCCGGTGTAGTTACATTTGAGACTTTGAAAGATTCCATCGATTACGCAAACTCTGTTATTCTGCCCACACTGATATTCACAAGCACCAGGTATCCAGGAAACTTCAAATCCGTAAGCAAGCATCCTACGAATATCAGCGTATGAAAAGTTTTGATTCATGCTAACCGATAATAATGATGAGGCAGCAACCAGCTTCACATCGCAATCATCTCTTAATTCAACCACCGGCAACCCTCCAACAACAGCATAAACATTATTGCCGCCTTCTTTGATGCAAGGAGCAGTGTCCACGTGTCGTGGATCGTCCCTCACCGGATTTCTGCATTTCAAGAAAACCACGTGCTCGAATGATTGTAAAGTTTCCCTTACCATGCCCCCATTCTTAAGCAAGGTCTCTCGTACTTGACGGGCTTCATATACATATGGTTCTGTTTCTGTGTTGCTGAAATTGGTACGGGTTATGGAGTAGCGAGGAAGGGTGGAACAATTATGATCCTCTGATGAGTCCATGGAAGGATCTACGAGTCGGATTGTGAAGTTATTGTAGTTTATTGATTCAACATGGTAGTTTTTCCCCGGGAACAAAGCTAGCACGGTGACGTTATTCTCGCAAGTCAGCTCGTACCTCCGATCGCCGCAGTTTTCTGGGTCATCCTTTCGCCGGAAAGGATGCCTTATGTCGGTGACTTTGCCGCACGAAGATGGGGCACATGTTTTGCTATGATCTGCGGCACAAGTAACTGTAATTGTTAGAAGAAAGTGTAAGAGGAAGCAGCAGAAGTAGGAGATGGAGAAGGCTTTCCTTCCCTCTACTCATGATTGACAATGAATAAGGAAACTTGGGTAAGCAAAACAGATTTACTTTGTTGAGAACTGTGAGGACAAAATTGTCTTTGCACTTGTTAACGCTGGGATTCCCTTCTAGAAATGCTAATGTCATCCGAATTTATTGGTTTTTTGTTGTTATTTAATTATTAACTTAATTTTTTTAGTATAATTTTTTAGTTTAGTAATTAAATAATATATTTTATTTATTAATAATTAATTAGAATAATAAATTTTAATGTTTTTAGTATTTTTCGTTTGACTTTAGCATTGACTTGGTAGTGACTAGTAGTCCTTTGTAGTCGGCCACTCATTAATTGCATGAATGCATACATTGCATTGCTTGATTCATATATTTTAATCATCAAACTTGATGGCTAACTACTAGAGCGGAAAATTAAACCTTACTATTAAGGAGACCACTTTATTAAAGATATTAAAAATATTTTTTTTTAAAGATATTTATACGTGTTATTTTATTATTGAACATTTTTATTAAATTAATTAATAATTTATTTTTTAATAAATTAAAACAAAATTAATTTATTATAATAATAATAATAAATTTAATAGTTTGTATTATAATTATTAGATCCAATTTGATCCAATTGAATTACACAATTTAAATCGAATATCTTTAAATTTTTTAACAAAAATATAAATATATCTTTGACTTTTTGTTTTGCAGACATTTGAATTTCTAAAAATTTAAAAATACAATTAGATCTCCAAAAAAAATTAGATTTATTATTATTATTATAAAAAAAATCAGTTTTATTCTAATTTGTTAAAAAATTAAAAAATAATCGATTCATTAATACATCTAATAATAATGCGACATGTAATCGTCTTTACAAAAAACATTTTACACGTCTTTATGGTAATGTGGTAGAAATGAAATATCGTTCCCTTTCATAAACCAACATTTATTTAGCTAATAAAATAAAAGAATAAAACTTTTTTATGTATTCCTAGAAAAGCTTCAAGTCATTCCTCCATTACTAATGACGATACCGGTGGCATTGCTTCTGCTTCTGCTTCTTGTGAATCTGAATCTTGGGAATTGCGGTGATCACCATCCGGTTCAGTGTCCGGTCCGTCTGTACTGTAAAGAAAACAATATACTTGGTATTCATTACACAACCGGTATTCTTGAGCTGCCTGGCTTTCCATCCTCAGTAAAACTCACAGTCCGTCACGTTAATTACACATCAAAAACTTTAGAAATATTTGATCCCAAACACTGTTTACCAGAACTCTTTCTCAGACTCAACTACTCATCGTTTTATCCTTTCCGATCCATTAAACAATCACTTGATTTCGATAGTGATTTGGCAGAACCTCCTGAGCCAACCAACGTTACTTTCTTTAATTGTTCTTCAAGAGACCAACCGCACCGCCGGAGACCCTCCGACTCCGACGAACAAGATAGGATATCTCTCACAGACGAACAAGACGCGCTATCTTGTCCGATTTATGTGGCTGAAGATTACGACGATGTCATCGACTCAAACCTGCTACCCTGCACAAAACTTTTTCATCGGGTTATGCCAGTATCCGCAACTAGGATACGGAGTAATTCAATGGTCTTGGTATGGAATGAAACAACGCACAATGGCCATGGATGTTTTGTTGGTTGCAACGTATCCAACGAAGTACCTGAATTTGAGACTCCTAATGCAGGGAAGCTTAAAGAAGGGAAGGACTACGAATCCATTATTTTACTCATCACAGTCATAGGTAATTACAAAACGTGATCTTATACATGATTCTGCTTTAAATTAAGTTTAATTTGTTTCTTGCTTCAATTCTCACTTTTTTCCCTATATAGTTATCCTCTTATGCAAATAATTGAGCACTTCACTAATTTATTGACAATATTGGAAAGAAGGTTCAATGTGTCTATAATAATGGCAGGTGGAGTTTTCTTTGTGTCAACGCTTCTCGGTGCATTATATCATATATATGGCTATTATAGGAACAAAGGGGAAGATCAACAAAGAGTTGAAACTTTTTTGAAGGACTACGAGGCATTAAACCCAACAAGATTCTCTTATGCTGATATCAAGAGAATCACTAAGAAATTCAAGGATAAGTTAGGTGAAGGAGCTCATGGATCAGTCTACAAAGGTAAATTGTCCAATCAAATTCTTGTTGCTGTCAAGATCCTCAATAATGTAGACAGAGATGGGAAAGAATTCATAAATGAAGTGGGAACTATGGCCAAAATCCACCATGTCAATGTGGTTCGCTTGCTTGGCTACTGCGCCGATGGATCTCACCGCGCTTTGGTTTATCACTTCTTCCCCAATGGTAATCTCCAGAGCTTCATCGCTTCGTCCAGCAACAAAGAAAACTTTCTCGGATGGATCAAGTTGCATCAGATTGCTCTCGGCATAGCTAGAGGGATTGAATACCTTCACCAAGGCTGTGATCAAAGAATTCTGCATTTTGATATTAATCCTTACAATGTCTTGTTAGATGACAATTTCACTCCAAAAATTTCAGATTTCGGTTTGGCTAAGTTATGCTCCAAGAATCGAAGTACTGTATCCATGACTGCAGCAAGGGGAACTTTAGGATACATGGCGCCGGAAGTTTTCTCTAGAAACTTCGGGAATGTATCTTATAAATCCGATATCTACAGTTATGGGATGCTATTGCTTGAGATGGTTGGAGGAAGAAAGAATACAAACATGAGTCAAGAAACATTTCAAGTTCTATATCCAAATTGGATACACAATTTGCTTGAAGGAGATGATACGTATATTCCAATCGACGATGATGGAGATTTTAAAATTGCAAAGAAACTGGCAATAGTGGGACTATGGTGCATCCAGTGGCACCCAGTACACCGTCCCTCCATGAAAAATGTAGTTCAAATGCTTGAAGCAGAGGAAGACAAGTTGAAAGTGCCACCAAATCCTTTTGAATCTACTGCTGCGACTAGTTCAAGTGCAATTATTCCAGCAAGATTCTTGAATTTGGAATTGGAAGTGATTCCAGAAACAGAATAAATGAGCTAATTGTTGTAAAATATATCACTCATGCACTCATGTTTGTATCAAAGAAAAAATAAATGAAGAATTTGTTTTTACATGCTTTTTGTAGGGATATCTTGGATTTCAAAAACAATTCATTGACTGGCACTTATGATGGACAAATCTTGTGCTAAAGAGGGTGTATTATTTTGGAAATGTCTCTGTTTCAGTATAATATGCAACAGCAACTTATCATTATTTTGTATTATGACATTGTTAACATTCTGAAAATGTTACTTTAATTAAACGCTGAGATGTTGTTAAATATATGTATTCTTAGCGAAATATATATATATATAGGTTGTATTATCCAAAATGAAATTATCAAATTGTTGTTGAACTGGTTGTAATAAAGAAGAGCGTACAGCACATAAACGTAAATAACAATACAATATAGAAACAAGAACATAGAAAGCAAATTGCACTAGTCATCAACCAAAGCACTTTCACATAGGATTGGTTGTAATTTCCTCCTCAAAACCTGAACAACTAGAAGAATCATCTGAAATAGTTACTCCTGAATTAATCTCAGAATCTTTGTGAATCGTATCATTTGGATAATATGAAGGTCTTGGAGGCATTTCAATGCTTGCAGCATTCCCTTCTAACATTTTCACCACTTTATTCATTGAAGGACGATCACTTGGCTTTAATTGTATACACCATAGTGCGGTTAAGAACATCCTTTTTGCTACTTCGCTTGTTTCTTCATGCATTAAAATTTCCATCTCTATTTCATCATTTTTCTGAGTCAATTGATTGTATATCCAAAATGGAAAGTAAAATTGACTCGAATGCTCTGCATTTGGGTTGCAGTTTCTTCTTTGACTTGCCATCTCCATCAAAAGCATTCCAAAGCTATAGACATCGGCCTTATAAGATACTGCTCCAATATTTTGGTAGAACAATTCTGGAGCCATGTAACCAATTGTTCCTCGTGCTGCTGTCAAAGTTACAATACTATTATCAAGAGGATTCAGTTTTGCAAGACCAAAGTCTGAGACCTTAGGAATGAAGTTTTCGTCAAGAAGAATATTGTGAGGCTTGATATCAAAATGCAAAATTTGCATGTCACAACCTTCATGCAGATAAGCTATGCCACGAGCCACTCCAAGAGATATTTCAAAAAGTTCCTGGCAAGTCAATGATACACTATCCACTTTGGAGAAAATAAACTTATCTAGAGAACCATTCGGCATAAATTCGTATACAAGAGCACGTTTTGAACCCTCAACACAAAATCCAATCAACCTTACTATATTGGCATGATGTATTCTACCAATTGTAGCAACTTCACTGATGAATTCTTGACCATTAGCCTTAGCTTTACCCAACATTTTTATGGCTACAAAAGGTCCACTTCGTAGCTTTCCCTTGTACACGGAACCGAATCCTCCTTCTCCCAATTTTTCTTTAAAATCTCTTGTCATTTTCTTTATCTCTTTATATGAATACCTTATTGGAATGAGATTGCTCCCTTGCAAAAATTCCTCAATGTTTTCATAAATTGATGCATGTTTTCTTTGGCATGTGTAGATCAGCATTACAAAGAAAAGTATGAGACTCAATATGTATTTGACGACCATGTATGGCACCATAAACCATCCCGTGAATACTCCTACATCAATTATAGGTAATACATCCTCTTTAGAGAAAGAATCGCCACCATCTTTTCCTACTACTTTCCGAAGTCCTGTGTAAATAACAAAGTATCAAACAATTCAAATATGTTTGTTGCTAACGAACACATAAAAGTTGAACATGATGTTCAAAGAATGTAATTTGATTTTCGTTACGGTAAAATAATTTTAAATGAATAATTAATTGACATAAGAACAACCATCAATTTAACTCTTGAAAAAAATTAGAAGAATGGCAAATTAATTATTCTTTAAAAGATATTTTATGTTTTGTGGTACCCTAATAATATATTCTTAGTCACGTTAAGAGTTAGGACTCAATATGGAAATCACACCGTGCAACAGAAAATATTTGCTGAGAAATGAGAATCTACCTTTCAAAATTCCATACGCGGAATCTGTAGAGAAGCATTTGTGAAAAATTAGAAACATGGCAATGACAATAAACTAGTATTAGTCGATGCACAATTGACAATAGTAATGTTCTATTTTCTAAAAATAATTGGATCATTTATTTTTTAGATTCATTTAAAAATTAATGTATCTGGATAATTTTTATGTTTAAATGCATTAATTTTTTATAAATTTTAAAATAAAAAAACACTTATTTTTAAAATAAATAAAACAACAGTTAAGCGGTATTTTATTATTTTGTATTGTTTTATGTCTGAGTAATATTTTAAACCAGTTCTTAAAAAATTTTAGTTCGACAATTTAATTCTCAATAAATTTTAATCACTAAATAAGTTTTTAATTTTTTATTTTATTAGATAGATCAGCTTTTGTGTCAAATTTTGATAAAAAATTAAACAAATCAGTTTATAATATTATTTAACTTATTAAATTTTTAAAATTCTTATATTAGACTTTATATATAGACGAACAATCTTATGTAAGGATTGATTTGGCTAACAAAATAAAAATTTAGAAATTGATTTAGCAATTAAAATTTGTTGCAGAATTTTTTAGTAGAAAATTTTTATGGATCGATTTAGGGTATTACTGTTTTATGTTTAAGGTATTGCTTAGTTGTTAATACCTAAGCTATTGTCTTAAATAACTTTGATGATAGTGGTGGAATTTAAGAGATGCTGAGAAAGTTGTAGTGGCAATCAAGGTGTTAATAGTGGTGTTGGTTATGTTGTGGTGTTGGGTGACAGTGGTGGTGATTATGGTAGTTTGAAAGATAGGATAATAGAGATAAAAGGAAAGGGGGTAAAATTGGTGGTAGTTTGAGAGTGGAGACGGCAGTGATGGCTGCACTATTATTAAAGGAGATGAGAGGATGAAAGAAGAAAGTAGCTGGCATTTAAATACTGTGTTTTGTCTCTAGAAAAAATGACATCTTCTTGGCACAAGAACTGATTTGTCCTAATGTCCAACTATGTAAATTAATATTTTATGTCCTTATTTTTATTCTCTATCTATATTTTTTTAATAAAATATTTTGATTAGACACTAATTTAACCGATAAAATTAAACTTTGAAGATTTCTTTTGTATTTTAATGTAATAATAATTGATTCAACTAACATAATAATAATAATAATAATATATGTGATCGCTAGGAAAAAATAAAATAAGTGCAATGGTATAAGATAAAAAATAGAAAAGAAAATACAATTAGAAAGAATGAGATAAACAATATTTCTTGAACTAAATTATATTTATACATAGTTCCAGACATAAATTTGATCCATAAAAAATTCTCGTGTCGCACACTAAATTAATTCGTCTTAATAACTAAGAATAAATGACTATTTGTACCCATAAGAGATGAAAACGCTGACATTTGTATTCATAATAGCCTGAAACTAAAGTTATACCCATGATAGATGTCTTTTGTGTGACAAAAGTGCTCTGATTTGGATATGAGCTTGGTTCGTGGGAATCCGATCCTACGTGACACTCCCTCCCTTATCTCCAACCCCTCTCTCTCTTACTCACACACACTCTCTCTCTCTCTCCAAATCTCACTCTGACCCCTCTTTCCTTAATACTCGCTCCCTCACCATCCACTCCGCCCTTCACGCCGACAAAGCCATCCTCTTCTCCCTGCCCACCACCTTTGACCCCATCAAGGACACCCTCCTCACTCTCATGCTTTTCAACCACTCTTCCTTCATCCTCACCTTCTCCACCTCTCCTTCCTCTTCCACACTCCAAATTCGGGATGATACTTCTCAACAATCTCTTCATACCGGTCAACCAAGCCAGCCCAATAACCGTGCAGGTAGTAAGAATTCTCAAGAAAAACAACATCATCATCGTCCCCCTCGTCTTCATCTATCTCTTTTCCAGACTCATTCTCCTCTTCATCAATTATGAAAAAAAAAATTCAAACTTTGAAAAAAATCAGGCACTCCACAAATCAGTAACACAAAAAATCAAAGTGAAGGAGAAAAGGAACCGCGAATGAGGAACGCAGATATGAACGTGTTGATAATATTTATTTCTCAAATAAACGTTCTAATTTTTAACAGCATCTCTCTCTTTCTCTGAATACAATTATTCAATTAAGCTAAGCAAATGAAGCACCCATCTTTGTACAAAAGAGAGAGAGAGAACAAAAACAACATAGAGACAGAAGACATGTCTGCTTTTGATACCTACAGCGTCGACTCCGATCACCACCAAAACCACGCCGACGAAGACAACTTCTCCGGATATGGCGGCTACTCCAATTTCTCCGGCGGCAATGTCTCCGTCGTTGACCACACTTCTCCGTCTGCTTCACCAGACATCTTCGGGTTCAGCGATCTGGATCCAAGCTACTCCCAGTCTCCCTTCGAACTGGTGCATGTAGCAGAAAATGGTAACGACAACGGCTACCATGACGACAACGTTTTTGTCTCAGACAAACCAGTGCTTCCAGCGCCTACAGAGATGGGATCAGAGGAATGTTACGCCCTTCGTGAGTGGTGCCAGTGAGAAGTGAGAAATGATAAAAAATTTTGTAAATTTGGAAGATTAAAAAAACCTTAATAAGGATGGGGTTGTTGATGTTGACGATGAGAGGAGAAATAGGCTGTTGAGGAAGAGGCAGAAACGTCGAGAAGGGAGAACGGTGGGTCGATAATGTTGATGGCTATGGTGGTAGCAAGGAATGAGAGCGGTGGTAGGGACGCAGAGTTTGGAATTGGGGAAGAGAAGATGGGGAATAAAATTATAAATTAAAATTAGATTATATTTAAAGGGTTTGGGGGTTTGGAGTGCCACGTAGGATCGGATTCCCACGAACCAAGCTCAGATTCAAGTCAGGGCACTTTTGTCACACGGAGGGCATCTATCATGGGTATAACTTTAGTTTCAGGCTATCATGGGTACAAATGTCAACGTTTTCATCTCTCATGGGTACAAATGGTCATTTATTATAGTAACTAATTATATGCATACTGTGAGAATAAAAGAAAAGCAGAGAGAAAACAAAGAGAGACAAACAAAAAATAAAAGAGAGAAAATTCTGGATAGTTAATGAGTTTTTATAGGAAATTATTTTATAGTATGCTCTGTTGTTATTTATAAAAGTTAGAAAATTATATAAATGAGTGAAAACAAAATGTATTCAATTAAAATTAAAATTAAAGGAATCCACATCCATAGCAATTATTCATTTTCTTTCTTTTTTCTCTTTAATAATTATATAGCGAATGTATTATTGTGAGTAATGTTCAATTTTATATTACTTTCTATCACATAGGGTGAAGTTTTCTACAAGCAAGCATAAAAGCAGAGGGTTGTTAGACTACGTGTATACTGATATTTGGGGCCCGACTAAAGTTACTTCCAAGAGTGATTCCAGGTATTTTGTTACTTTTGTTGATGATTATTCTAGGTATGTTTGGATTTATTTCCTCAAACATAAGAATGAGGTATTCGATACTTTTAAGCGGTAGAGAGCAATGGTTGAAAACCGAACAGGTAGGAAGTTGAAAAGTCTATAATCTGATAATGGCACAGAGTATATGGATAGGGATTTCAAGGAGTTCTGTGACCGAGAAGGCATTGCAAGACACTGGACAGTTAGAGAAACACCACAACAGAATGGAGTCACCGAACGACTGAATCGTACGCTACTTGAGAAGGCAAGGCGTATGCACTCTAATTCCGATTTTGGCAGAGAATGGTGGGCAGAATCGGTTGCTACAGCTTGCTACATAGTGAATCGATCCCCACATTCTTCTCTAGATGGAGACACACCTTATAAGGTGTGGTCAGGAAACCATGCAGATTACGAGAAACTCAGAGTCTTTGGATGCACAACCTATTATCATGTCAAAGATAATAAGCTTGATGAACGATCTATGGTAAATTTGTCTAAAGATATGGTGCCAGATGATGGTAATGTTGGAAAAAATTTAAATACTCAAGTGGTGGAGATAGAGTCTAAATACCAACAAATAGACTCTAGCAATGTTCAGGTGGAGCATCCTAATGCTACTCGAGATGACGCAGAGGATGAACTTGATCATGAGAAAATTCAGCGAGAAAATGCACATGCATTACAACAGCAGCAGCAGGATTCTTTGGCATCTATTAGGTCAAAGAAGAACTATAAATTTGTTCAGAAGTTCGGGTCAGACAAGCCTTTGAGACATTATGGGCAGGTAAACTTGGTAGATTATGCACCCTCAGTGGAGGATGATGAGCCGATCACCTTCAAACATGCTATCAAAGACAAAGATAGAGAAAGTTAGTTGATCGCTATGGAGGAAGAGATGCAATCTCTTCATAAGAACAAGACATGGGATGAGGTCCCATTGCCTGTGAAAAAGACTGCAATTTGTTGTAAGTGGGTGTATAAAGAAAAGAAGATCCTACTAAGTCAGATGGTACAAGATTCAAAACTAGGTTAGTAGCAAAGGAATTTGCACAGAAAGAAGGTGTTGATTACAATGAGATATTTTCTCTTGTGGTGAAACACACTTCCATACGGGTGCTTTTAAGTCTTGTCGCTCATGGTGATCTTGAGTTAGAACAACTAGACGTGAAGACTGCATTCTTGCACGGTGACTTAGAGGAAGAAATCTACATGTATCAACCTAAGGGTTTCAAGGTTGAGGGTAAAGAAAGTCAGGTATGTCGCTTGAGAAAATCGCTATATGGATTGAAACAATCTCCCCGGCAATGGTATAAGCGATTTGACTCATTCATGTTAAAACAAGGTTTTTTCAGAAGTAATTATGATTGTTGTGTATATATTCGTAAGCTTCCTGAAGGTGATTATATCTATCTTCTATTGTATGTGGATGACATGCTTATTGCCTTTAAGAGTAAGGTAGAGATAGATATGTTAAAGGTTCAACTTGGTAAAGAATTTAAAACAAAAGACTTGGGTGCTGCACGAAAAATATTAGGCATGGAAATTAAAAGAGAGAGATCAAGCCAAAAATTGTTCTTGAGCCAAAGAAGATACATTGAGCGCGTCATTGAAAGGTTTGAAATGAAAAATGCTAAATCGGTGGTAACGTCGTTGGCTCCACAGTTTAGGCACTCTGGTAACAATCTCCCACAACAGCAGAGGATAAGGCTTACATGGAAAATGTACCTTATGATAGTGTAGTAGGTAGCCTAATGTATGCTATGGTGTGTACACGCCCAGATATTTCATAGGCAGTCAGTATTGTTAGCAGGTTCATGGCAAACCCGGGTAAGGCATACTGGGAAGCAGTTAAGTGGATATTAAGATACTTGAAGGGTACCATTGACACAGGTTTATGCTTTAGTGGAAAATCATGTCAAATCAGCGGCTTTGTTGATTCTGATTATGCTGGTGATCTAGATAGAAGACGTTCTACAACTGGTTATGTATATAAAATACAAGGTGCTCCAATTAGTCGGCGATCGATGTTACAAGCTACAGTGACACTATCTACTACAGAGGTTGAGTACATGGCAGTAGCAGAAGGAGTGAAAGAGGTATTGTGGCTAAGAGATCTTCTAGATGATTTGGGGTTGAAGCAATATTGCGTGAATCTGAGTTGTGATAGTCAAAGTACAATTCATTTGGCTAAAAGTCAGGTTCATCATGCTCGTACCAAGCATATTGATGTAAGATATCACTTCGTGCACGATGTTATAGAGAAAGGTAACATTTCTCTTATAAAAGTACACACAGATGAAAACCCTGCTGATATGTTGACTAAAGTAGTGTCAGGAAATAAGTTTCAACACTGTTTGGAATTGTTCAATATTGCTTCATGTTAGGCATTACATGGAGAAATAGAGGAACTACGATTGGTTTGATCCTGAACAAGGGTACGTAGGCAGTCATTGTAAAACGATGCAACCGGATATGAATACCACACTTTGATCGTACAAAATTTGAGTAAATTTCAAATTACGAGGTAGAGAATTGTGAGAATAAAAGAAAGGTAGAGAGAAAACAAAGGGAGGTAGACAAAAGATGGAAGAGAGAAAATGGTGGATTGTTAAGGAGCTTCTATAGAAAACTATTTTATAGTATGCTCTCTTGTTATTTATAGAAATTAGAAAACTATAAAAATAAGTGAAATCAAAATGTATTCAATTAAAATTAAAATTAAAGGAATTTACATTCATAGCAATTATTTATTTTCTTTCTTTTTTCTCTTTAATAATTATATAACAAGTGTATTATTATAAATAATGTTCAATTTTATATTACTTTCTATCTATTAGAAGTCAAAATTTCAAACTCAACACATACCTTCTGCGATTATTTGGAGCTTCGACACCATTCCTAAATGACAGTAGAAATAAATTAGCTCTAGAGTACTGAAGATAGCAAAAATAATACTACAAATTATTTCGTTTCAGTATTGAAGAAAAGAGTATATTTGACCTGTGTGCTTCACATGTTGATATAGTGCTTATACTGGTGTTAAAGAAAAGTATCTTACACCCATATTTTTTTTTGTATATGTATTATGTTTTGTGAAATAAAAATAAAGAAGTGATTGAGAATCACCAATTTTAGGATTCTATTAGTATAAAAAAATGGACTTATATCCCCCTATAATACAATTAAAAGAAATGTTGACTCTTAGCATGTGATAAAAATACATAATAAAAAATAATATATTTTGATAAAAATTCATACAAAATCAATATTTAAATTTTAAATTTGACAATTAATAATTTAATTAAATATATTAAATTATTTAACGATTTTTAAGTATCAATTTTAGTAAAAATAACTGTAAGTTTGTACCTAATATTTTTCGAATGGAAATAGTATATGTTTCTGTGATAGAAAAGTTTTGTATCTGTATTTCTATTTTACAATTAAAAAAAATCAATATTTTTGTGAGTAGAGTATCCAAATGCAGCCTAATCTTATAGAAAAGTATTTAAATGTATTTTAATTAAAATATTAATGTTTCAGTAATTTTGATAATTAATTTTAATTAATATATATCAGATATTTTTTATAATTAAAATCATAACATAAAATTATTTGAAACAATAATATACTAATTCTTCCAATCTGATAATCTAACTATCGAAAGCGAAGCGTTGATGGAATTATAGATTCTTACGACATTCTTTCCCAAAAGGTGGTGTGTAACAATCCTCCGAACATATGAGACTACTTTGAGCGGTTTGGTCGATTGCGCAAGAACTCCCCTTCAGTCCACACTTATATTCACAAGCACCAGGTACCCACGAAAGCTCAAATCCATAATTGAGCATCCTATGAATCTCAGCGTATGAATAGTTTTGGTTGCAGCTCAATAATGATTCGTACTTTGGCCATCTCGGTGGAGCAAGAAAGGATGATGAGCAGGGAGCAACCAGCTTCACATGGCAACCATCTCTTAATTCAACCACCGTCAACCCTCCAACAACGGCATAAACATGATGGCCTTGTTGAATGCAAGAGGCAGTGTCCACATATCGTGGATCGTCCCTCACCGGATTTCTGCACTCCAAGAAAACCACGTTATAGTCTAATTCTACAGTTTCGACTTGTGTGGAGCCATTACGAAAATCAGTCTGTCGGTATTGACTGTCTTCATATGGTCTGCTTTCATCTTCATTCCTCAAATAGGATCTGGTTATGGAATAGTGAGGAAGGGTGGAGCAATCATCCTCTGAGATGCCGGGATCTACGAGTCGGATTGTGAAGTTATTGTAGTTTATTGATTCAACATGGTAGTTCTTCCCTGGGAACAAAGCTAGCACGGCGATGTTATTCTCGCAAGCCAACTCATACCTCTCATCGCCACAATTTTGTGGGTCATCCTTCAGCCGGAAAGGATGACTTATGTTGGTGACTTTGCCGCACGAAGATGGGGCACATGTTGTGTTAGCATCCATGGCGGCGGAGGCAACAGTGGTAATTAGGAGCAAGTAGTTTAAGAGTGAGCCTGTTTTCATGGTGATTGATGATTCATGATGAAAATTGAAAATTCTTGATTATGTTATAAGCTAAACCAAAGCATCCAATCCATACTTTGTTGAGGGCAAAATTGTCTTTCCATTAGTCAACAGCACTGACTTGGTAGACTTTGTCTTCACTCTTCACTCAGCAAGTCAGCATGCTAATAACTGCTTAATATATAGGACAGGGTATCGAACAACAAATAAATGAATTTCAATCTGCATTAATTAATCCTTAGCTTATTCCGGAGATAATGTAGAAAATAAAAAAATATATATATATTAAGCAGTTTTAAACTTTTAATAATAAATTGTAAAACGCGTATTAGTTTCTATATTTTGGTGTTTGTCCAAGTCAATTCAAGCTTGAATTGATTTTGCACATTTTGCATTCCTCTGTTGGCAATGAAGATATCAGCATTATTGTTTCTGCTGCTGCTTCTGAATCTGAATATTGGGAATTGCCAGCTGGATCACCATCCTCCGGTTCCATGTCCCGTGCGTGTGTACTGTTCAGAAAACAACACCAATATTCTTGAGCTGCCTGGCTCTTCTTCTTCAGTGAAACTCCCCATCCGTCACATTAATTACACATCAAACACTTTAGAAATTTATGATCCCAAAAACTGCCTTCCAGAACTCTTTCTCAGACTCTATTACTCATCATTTTATCCTTTCCGATCCGCAACATATTATTACAGTGGTGATGGGGAAGTTTCTTTTGATGATACGCGGACCAACTTTACTTTCTTTAATTGTTCTTCCGCACACCCCGACTCCCAGGAACAAGATACTTTATCTTGCCCGATTCGTGTGGCTGGCGATTTCGAAGATGTTACCGACTTAGGCCTCGTATCCTGCACAAAACTGGTCCGTAAGGTTATGCCAAGTTTCGCATATCTGATACAGGAGGGACATAATTCAATCAACTTGGTATCGAAGACAAGTTTCCAGAGTGGCCATGGATGCTTTGTTGCTTGCAACATATCCAAGCAAGAGTCTGAATTGGAGACTCCTAATGAAGGGAAGCCTAAAACAGGGAAGGAGTATGAATCCATAATTTTACCGATTGCAGGTGACAACACGTGCACCCATCAAACTCTCTCCTATATGAATTCCCATTCTTTTTTGTGAGTGATTTTAGTACTTCAATGTGTTTATATATAATGGCATGCAGGTGCATCTCTCCTTTTCTCAATACTGGGTGCCTCGTATCATGTATATCATTATTATAGGAAAAGAGGGGAAGATCAAGAAAGAGTTGAAACTTTTTTGAAGGACTACGAGGCATTAAACCCAACCAGATTCTCTTATGCTGATATCAAGAGAATCACTAAGCAGTTTAAGGACAAGTTAGGTGAAGGAGCTCACGGAGCCGTCTACAAAGGTAAATTGTCCAGTCAAATTCTAGTTGCCGTCAAGATTCTCAATAGCACAGTGGGAGAAGGAAAAGAATTCATAAACGAAGTGGGAACAATGTCCAAAGTTCACCATGTCAATGTGGTTCGCTTGCTTGGCTACTGCGCCGACGGATCTCACCGCGCTTTAGTTTATCACTTCTTCCCCAATGGTAATCTCCAGACCTTCATAGCTACGTCAAGCGACAAGGAAACCTTCCTTGGATGGAACAAGTTGCATCACATTGCTCTCGGCATAGCCAAAGGGATTGAATATCTTCACCAAGGCTGTGATCAAAGAATTCTGCATTTTGATATTAATCCTTACAATGTCTTGTTAGATGATAATTTCACTCCAAAAATTTCAGACTTTGGTTTAGCTAAGTTATGCTCCAAAAATCGAAGTACTGTATCCATGACTGCAGCTAGGGGAACCTTAGGCTACATGGCGCCTGAAGTTTTCTCTAGAAATTTCGGCAATGTATCTTACAAATCCGATATCTACAGTTATGGGATGCTATTACTTGAGATGGTTGGAGGAAGAAAAAATACAAATGCAAGTCAAGAAACATTTCAAGTTCTATATCCGAATTGGATACACAATTTGCTTGAAGGAGATGACACATATATTCCTATCGACGATGATGGAGATTTTAGAATTGCAAAGAAACTTGCAATAGTGGGACTATGGTGCATCCAGTGGCACCCGGTGCACCGTCCCTCCATGAAAAGTGTAGTTCAAATGCTTGAAGCAGAGGAAGACGAGTTGAAAGTGCCGCCAAATCCTTTTGAATCTGCAGCTGCGACTAGTTCAAGTGCAATTATTCCAGCAAGATTCTTGAATATGGAATTGGAAGTGATTCCAGAAGCAGACTAGTTTCATTCAACATGGTATATTATTTGGCATTTAACTTGCACTTGCTGTATATTATTGGGGTGTTATTAACTTATTATGGATTATACTTCTGTACTATATTATATATACAAATAAAGTATTCTTCCAAGTTTACTTGTACATGAGTCTGTCACACACTACTCACTAGCTTCAATGTTTTAGACTCATAAATAACAAAAAACAAGAGATTCGTTTCTGAGATCTGTTATGGGAAAAACAGTTAGTGACTTAGTTAGATGGATAATATTAATTTGACAATAACTATATTTCTGTAAAATGGCTTGTGATGTTGAACAAAAATCTATACAGTATTTGGCATTATGCTTTCGACGTAAATTTGAGTGGCTTGTGTGAAATTTTTTAATTTATGTCACTCATAAAAAATTGCAGAGAAAACATGTGGTAGAATGTTGAATAAGTTTTTAACACTTCATTGTCAAAATAATATTACAAAATATTCCTAATAACAAAATTTCTACCCTCCATTTTTTTTTTCTTATTGAGCGTAAGAACGAGTCAACGACGACTTACCTTGACGCAATAATACCCAAAACCTGAGCTACGACGAATAATATTTTTGATAAATTTTATAATTCTTTGATTCTTAACTTTTTCGATGATACTGTTTAGAAAATAATAAAAATAGGCAATAATTAATCTAAAATAAATTGCAAAAATTCATTTGTAGCTAAAAAAAATTAGTCCCGCTAGGTATTTCAGAAGATATTTATAAAAAAACACCCCCTCAAACATGTTTGACAAAATAAGCCCTGACCTGAATAGTTAATAAAAAAAATAGGATTTAGTTATCTTGGTTGGTATCATAAAGATATATTTTAAGAAGTTAATAATAAAATTTTTAAATTTTTTTATATATTTAATATTTTAAAAATATAAAAAATATTATCTTTTAATAATTTTTATTAAAATATTTTTATAGTATTTTTAAAATATATATATCTTTAAGAGAAGTTAGTTAAATAATAGACTAAATATTTAAACTAGTTTTAAAAAATGTTTAGATCAGACATTTTATTTCTAATAAAATTTTAGGGCAAATCACTATATTAAACCAAGAGAAGAAAAAATTTACACAAATAAGCCAAATGAATATCTACTTTATGATTCTACCAATAGCCATTTTTATATGGTTCGAATATACTCGATTCGAACTCTATTTACATATTGATTCGAATTATACACACACGCACACACTAATTCGAATCATCCTGATTTATTAAAAAAATTAATAATTTATTAAAAAAATTTATTAAATAAATAATAATTTAAAAATTAAAAATATATATTTTATTTCATGCATTAAAGAAAGCTAATAAATATTTAATTACGAGACTTCTTTAAAATATTAATGAGCTATCAATTCGAATTCCATACAATACACTTTTGTCCATTTTTAATAGCTCATAAATATTTTTTAATAAATTTTTTTAATAAATTTATTTAAATTATACTACAAAAAATATTTTATTCTATGCAAAACAATTTTTAAAAAATGGCTTAAAAAATGTTGGGAGTACTATAAAAATTTGTAATATTCTAATGACTTAGGTAAATACATGCATGTACTCAAATTTTAAATAAAGTACTCTACATAGTCAATAATAATTTAGAAATTAAAGAAAATATTTTATTCCATACAAAACAATTAAAAAATATATTTTATTTATTTTTTCACACGTATTTCTTGTCATTATATTGCCATTGAAATCCTCGTATATTTCTAATTTCTCAACCTAACCTTCACAATTTCTAACACAATCTTCATATAATTTTACTTGAGATATGTGTCTCATTTTTTGTGATTTGTATAAGTGAGTCAATATATATAAATGGATAATAGATATATCAGTACAAGCTTTATTATTGATTAATGATAACTTTATTTATATTAATATAGAGAGTAAATCAAATAAATATTTAAATTATTGGTCTCTAAAATTTGAAAAAAAATATTATTCTTCGTTATAAATATATTTATTATAATTTTTTTTAATTTTTAAAAGCTGTTTTACCAAACACAATTATAGTACTTGTACTTATTAAAAGCTATTTTTAATGTGATTTTACCAAACGTAAGTGTTGTAGCTTTTAAAAAGTCGTCTTTTAAAAGACAGCTTTTATGAGCTACTCTTAAAAAGTAAAAGCTTTACCAAACCAAGCTTTATTCAAATTATACGGTGAACAATTCAAATTTTATACAATACTCTTCTGCCCATTTTTGATAGCTCATGAATATTTTTTAATAAATTTATTTAATTTATACCACAAAAAATATTTTATTGTATGCAAAATAATTTACAAAATATTTTTAAGCCATTTTTTTAAAATTATTTTGCATGGAATAAAATATTTTTTTGTAGTATAATTTAAATAAATTCATTAAAAAAATTTATTAGAATTTGTTATGAAAAGGGAGTAATTCGACTCAATATGATTCGAACTTCTCCTTGTCACATGATGTATGTAATTCGAATTGACTAAATTTGAATTATGGTTGTCTAATTCGACCCTACTTGATTCGAACTACTTGTACACTTGGGTTAGTCATAATTCGATCTAGGTTGATTCCAATTATGAAGAAATATAATTCGAATTTAGTTGATTCGAATTACATTATAGTGTACTCTAGTTGATTGATGAATGAAATTTTTGTTTGGGTGATTTGCGTAATATCAATCTCCCCTTGGCATATATGTGTTTTTTATCCAAAATTTTTTAGAATTATTTTTATTGATAGATTATCTTAATTGTTTTAAAAAAAGAATAATTTGTCTTATAGTAATATATTTTAGAGTTTAATTATACAGTCTTATTATAAAAAATTTTTAACAATTTATTTATTCGATATACTTATTAAAAATTTAATTGAAGACCACAAAAGGATCATTCTATCCAACGAGAATAATTTTTAAGGACTTTTAAAGAATAAAAATTTATTGAAAATCAAATATCTTATTTGAAATTTTTTAGGGACCAATTTTAATGTTTACCCAAAATATTAATCCAAATTTTACGTTAGAAAATACTTTATCAATATGTTTTATAACTATTATATCCTTATCTTTTTCAGATGGCTTATTTAATACGTTTGAACTTTTTATACACTGAAAATTAAGCTTTTTTATTTATAAAATAAAAAAGACTAAAAATTAGTTAGGTTCAAAGGCAATTTCTTAAATACTTTGTCAATATGTTTGAGAACTATTATCTTCTTTTAATTTTGTGGTGTTACAACATCCTTGTCTTCCTCAATTATGTCTTAATAGATTGAACTTCATTGTTGAAAACTAAGCACTTTTTTTAAGTAACTATAGACCAACAAACATATATTACGTAAATGTCTAAAAAATGTAGGATTGATTAAACTCTAAATCTTAAATTTTAATTTTTAAATAGTAAATTCTAAATTTTAATAGTATAAAAATTAATGTTCTTAAATTTCTAACATTTTTTAATATATAATGAACTCATCATGATATAATTTAATTTTGTTGATGCAGGTCTTAATAGACGTGAAAAGTGGTAGAGATCAAGATTTATATGGACCAATTATTTGAGGTCTGATATCAAGGGAAGAATTCTTTTAAGAAGAAAAGCAAATAATTCTCCATTTTCATTCTATTCTTAGAATATGGTTTAATTTTCTATATACATTTAATTTGAAAGATGACTTTATTTTAGATGTATTCATAAATTATTTTATGTGTAATTATATAATCTTAGATGTATTGTAAAGATTTAATATAATGTCCTAATTGTGTTAAAAATACATTTAAAAATAAATAAGTCTAGGACACATCTAAAATAACATAATAATATCTAAAATACTTTTTGAACACATCTAAAATCTGCTTGAATTTATCTGAAACAAGTATCATTAAACATATGAACAACACTCACGATAAAAAAATTCTTTGTTTTTTTTAAAAAGAAAAAACTATTTTTTCTATTTACTTTTTGTTTTCATTTTTCTTGCTTCCTGATTAAAAGACATCGTATGCTTTTTTTTGCAAAACTCTTCATTGTTTTTGTTTTTGTTTTCTTTGTTTCTTAGATTAAATGTTGTAGTATCTTTTTAAAAGTGATAATTTCAAAAATTTTAAATTTAATTTAAAATAATTTATATTTTAAAGTTTTGAAATTGATTTTTTGAATGTTAAAGAAAAAAGAACATCAAATTTATATGCGATTATTGTAATTATATTTGAAATTTTTGTAAAAAAATAGCTAAAAGTTGGAAGACTTTAATGAATAATATCTAGTTAAATTGAAAAGTCACAAAAAAAATATAGTTAAAGTTAAATTGAAAAATAAAAAATATACTATACAACAGCCAAAATGACTAAGTGAATATTAGAAGTCTAGTTAGGGCGTAAGAAGAAGTAGTCAACACTCAACAACGACTTACACAATAATAACTTGAATTTTTGTTCCGTGTATATAGGGGTAGAATTGTTTACTAAATTTAAAATTTTCTTGGTCTATATCTTTTGGGACTAATAAATGCTAATGTAGCTAATAAATTATAGTTTAAATTGTATAATTTGCTCATACTTATATAAAAATTATGGATTTGAGTTTTACTCTTAACTTAAAAAAAAGGGAAAATTTTACTCCTCTCCCATGTGAGATGTTAAAATGACACTCCCCTCCTTTCTATTTTATAAATGTACATTCTCCTCCCTTCTAACTTTTAAAAAACCTCCTCTTTAATCCATTTTAAACTTTTTGTGTTAACTTTATCCATTTTTTAAGAAAAAATAAATTATTTTTTGAAAAAATATCCATTAACAAAAATTTTTATTTTTTATCATTAAATTTTACTTACCAAAATACCCTTTAATAAATTATTTTTTATTGATTAAATTGTATTTTTATTAAAATACTTTTAAAAAAATTAATAATTAAATTATTTTTTTTCT
>NC_029777.3:109830260-109897547 GCF_000817695.3 Arachis duranensis
TATATTAACAGTGATAAGATTTTTTTATTTAATATGAAAATAATATATATTGATATCAAAAAATTAATAGTAAATATAAAAATAATTGTTAAAAAAAATTTTGGTAAAATCACAATTTAATAATTAAAAAATTATTGAAGGGTAGGTATCTTAGAAAAAAATAATTTAATTATTATTTTTTTAAAGTATTTTAATAAAAATACAATTTAATCAATAAAAAAATAATTTATTAAAGAAAATTTTGGTAAGCAAAATTTAATGATAAAAAATAAAATTTTTGCTAATGGGTTATTTTTTTAAAAAATAATTTATTTTTCTTAAAAAATGGATAAAGTTAACATTAGTTAACACAAAAAGTTTAAAATGGATTAATGAGAAGGTTTTTTAAAAGTTAGAAAAAAAGGGAATGTACATTTATAAAATAGAGGGGAGAGAAATGTTATTTTAACATGCAGGAAGGGGAATGGAATTTTTCCTAAAAAAAAATACTAATGCAACCTCGTTTTAGTAGTGCTATTAAGAAAATAATAAAGATGAATCAATTATTAATTTAAAAAGTTTTGCCGAAATTCAAAAGTAATTAAACGAAAGGGTCCTACTAGGTATTTCAGAAGATAACATTTCCTTTTTCTTAAACTGCTTTGACAAAATAAGGTTGAAGTAGTCCTTTTTTTAATCCATTTTATTCGGTGTTTCATAATAATTTTAATATTATTAGTTTTTTTTATTAGTTTACCTCCTTTAACGATTCTTAATATAATTTTCTCTTATGATTATTAAAAATATTACATGTATATACAAAATTAATTATTATATATTTATATATAAATAAATATATGTAGGCAATGAGTTATAACTCAAATGGCATAGTTTCTCCATACTTATCTAAAAGGTCGCAGATTTGAATCTTCTTATTTTTAGTAAAAAAAATATATATATAANTGTAACTGATTTTATGTGTGGTTGTATAATTATATACATATTTCTTATTTTTCTTTATTGTATAGTTCCATTCTATAACGTAATATAAAAACTAAAAAGGAACAGAAATTATTAAGGTTCATAAACAATTTATTGATTAATTTCTATCCTAAACTATACGTTAGGAAATGTTTGTCAATATGTTACAGAATTGTCATTTTCTCCTTTTTTTGTGTGTGGCTGCATCGTTTTCTTCAAATGCCTTAGTTAGTACGCCTCTTAAGTTCTTTATTGAAAATTAAGCACTTTCTTCAATTGATAAAATAAAAAAGGAATAAAGATTATTGAGGTTTATAAACAATTTCTCAAGTAATTTCTACCCCAAATTATGCATTACGAAATGCTTGTGATTTGTGAATATGACAATATGTGCCATAAATATGACGACTAAATATGATGACTAGTCGTCGTTTGTGTTAACACGTTGATTAATAAATAAAAATCAGATTTCGTATGTCCCAGCGAGTATTTGACAAGTAAGCATTGAATAGTTATGCAATTATTCCAGCATTCACTATTCAAATTGAAAACTCTACTATTTCCAATTTTCTATTAATTAAAAGATTAAAATAAGAAAAAAATATAGGAAATAACAATTTTTGTATTTTGTGGTCAACACTTAATCATCACAAGAAAAGTAAGTGATCTCCTACCATTGAAAATAATCTCACACCGTTAAAAATATTACTAATGACCAATTGATGGTTACAAAACATAAAAATTGCTGCCCCTAACACTCCTCACAAACAAGAATAAGAATATTACTATATTCAGTGGGGGCCTTATTGCTGTCTACTTGAGCTAGCGTTGCAAAAATTTTGGACAATTCTTTTTACGGTAAATTCAATTTTAATTTTAAGACTTTACGGAAAAAAAATTATCTGACGTAATTTAGTAAGAGTAATGCTAGGGGACCAGTAATTTTTGGGATTGTTAGCCATCAACTAGCCATCAATGATGATTTGATGGTGTGAGATTGATGTGAGATTTCATCCAATGACTCACCTTCTTCTGCTGATTACATGCTGGCCAAAATTCAATAAATCTGCTGGTCCCTAGACTTTTCCATTTAGTAATGTTACAAATAAATTTACAAATAATTATTTTAGGTCATGTATAGCTGATTGTTTTTATCTGCTCAATAATCTTAGATTAGTATCTTTTTTCCACATATAAAGAGAGAAAGTAATAATGTAACACATGAATTAGCAAAAATTTGTTCTAATTACCATTACCATATGAAACTTACTAGCATGTAATTTACATAGTATTATTTGTGTTTCTCCTTCTCTGCTATTAATATTCACCTGCATGCATGCTACCAATCTCACCATATAACATACAATTAACTTAAAATAATTTTCATAATTTATGTGATCAACAAATTTCACCCTTAAACTAGTGGGAACGAACATAAGTACATACCAGAAATAATCAGTCTCGCAAAATAAGTTTCAGATGTTGTATATATACTAATACTGCACTTTATTTGATATACTAAATGATTCGTTAGTTATAATCCAGTCCGAATAATATACTATTAAATCAAACTAGTCTCACTACCAGAAATACGGATATTACCAACGGGAAGATACCCACGAATAGAAAATAGTGGCAAATTATATGATCGTGATAATCACTTGCAACGTCTTGTATCTCTGTGGCTAAATTTTGTGGATTTTTTCGACGGTTTTATTTGTTCGTGGCTAACTTGAGATGACTTTCCTCATTTACCACAGACCTAATGGTCACCGTGATGAATTCAAACGATTTTCACTTCAAACTTTTGCCTTTAATTTGGCGTTTTTCTCCATCTCTTTCAAAATATTTTTATGCAGTTTATACTTTTTCTCAATTTTTATGCAGGCTTTTCCAATTCTCTAATGTTAGTTTTTTCTCCCTTCTTCCTTTTTAGTGCTGCCGCTGAAAAATTATACTCTGCCATATCTCCGAATCTTTTTTTAATTTTTCTTTCTTGATTTAAAAGTAATTTTTTTTGTGTGGTTGTGTTGTTCATTACTTTATAAAAATCATATTGTAATATAATAAAAAAAGACTAATTCATATACATACAATTTTACTATTTATATTTTTTAGTTGTCACTTTTTTTTATTCGTATTCTTTCTGGCCAAATACAGTTTCGGTGTTTAATTTCACATTATGCATTAATTTAGAGACTTTAGTAATAAAATAAAATGATTCAATTAAAAATGAATGTTAAAATTATAAAAAGAGTATCAAAAGAGTACAAAAAAAGTATATATTTATCTTTAATAAAATAACTCTAGCTAATTCTAAAAAATAAAAAATATTAACTATGATTGATTGGAATAATAACTAATTTAATTACTCACTATTAATTTAGTGCAATATTAATGAACAAAGTTCTAACTCTTAAAATTCAGAATATTAGTTTTATAACTACATTTTATTATTCTATCTATTTATTAACATTTTATTAATTTAATAAAAAAATAAAATAAAATAAACTTTATGGAAGTTCATTTTTTAACTCTGTACAACATTTTTATTCTTTTTTAATTCAAAGGTATCAAATTTTTAAGTTTTAAGTTTATTTATTTTAATTTTTATTGATGCCATTTTTTTTAAATCCAACGGGTCAAAATTCTAAATTCTAATTTGTATGTAAAATTTTTAAAATATAATTTAAAGTTATAAAATTTACAATTTAATATTTTTATTAAAATTAAATTTTATTCTAAATTAAAAATGATAGTTACTTCACTAAACAAAATTCAAACTAACATTTATAATAAGATAAATGAAATTTTTAGCGGTAATGTTAAATGTAACTAGTAGCCCACTCACCCATTTTTTACGATAACTTCCTCACACTATTTTTTTCTCCAAATTCCCTATTTGTTAGCTCCTGTAATTGATTCAAATTTGATAACATTGCAACCAACCCCTCTCGCTAATAACATTCTTATCAGTTTCTCCAAATCCGTAATTTCTTAGCTCCTGCAACTAACTTTCAGAGTAAATCCGTTATGCTCAATCCGTTCCTGTTTAAATTTTGAGTACGATCGCATTAGACATTTTGTGGAAGAGAAAGGACCATGATTTGCAGCAGTTTGAGTACCGTCGGTTCGAGTCGCCGAAGAAGCAAGCAAAATCGGTGGAATCCGATTCTACGACAAATCGCGAAGAAGACTTGAAGGAACCCTAGGTTGCTTCATTGCACCTCCTTCACTGTCGCTCTCTCTGGAGGTAGTGCTCTGAATCTTGCCTCTCTAAAACACTGGTCGATTTAAATTTTCTCTTCTTGTTGTTGGTGGAGATGAGTGCATTGTCTTGGATTTGCATGTTTTATTCATTTATCCTTTTGATGGTATAGAAAATGAATTTTTGGTATAAAGTATAATTTAAATGCATAAATATAATTATCTACTTAGTAGTACGTACTAATGTGATTAATTATATTCCTAATTAACTTTAGTTCTCTTTTATATGCTAAAATTCCTAAAATCAACATTATTTTGGTAATGCTCGTAGCCATAGCAAGGTAGCAAACAAGAGTTATTATTTACATTTCTTATCATTTCTTGTGTTTCTTACTTTTGAGTCTAACTTTATGCATTTAGTTTTGTATATTCTAAACCACTTCATAAGAAGAAGTTCCACCATTTAGATCACTATGGTAGCATCCATTCTTCAAACATGTAATTTTTTATATACTTAATTTTTTAAGAGCCTAATCTTTGTGAATATTTCTTTTTATATGAGTGTTATTTTGTGATCATAACAATGTTAATCAGTGTAGATCAAACTATCTCAAACGAGAGAGATTTTAGTTTGATGTATGAAGAAGAAGGAAGTTCCAAGAATGGTAAGAAGCATTCTATATGTTGATCAATAGAAATGAGGTGGCAGTAAAAAAAACTTCTTAAAAAATTGTAAGGATACTTTATTTGATTTGCTTCTTTCAACCTTTCTTTCATTATAACACTAGACAGTAGTTGAGACTGTTTTCTTTCAATTATTAAAGCGAAGTTGCTGTGTGATTGAAATTTGAAATTATTTAATAAAGAATAAGAAAAGTGAATTCATAATTGAAGTGGAGGCTATAGGTCATGTTAGACATAAACATCTTATGTGCCTGTTTGGAGGGAGTTAACAGGTATTTATTTTTAGCAAAATAAATCATTTTAAGTTATTATCTATGCTCTCACAACTCCGGAGTACATAGTATCTATTTCTTTGTATTATCAATAGCATTTTTATTTGTTTTTGTTTCAATATTTAAGCTACTAATGGATGAATATGTGAACAATGATAACTTAGAGTAATGGATGCATGTTGCCATGGAACAAGGGACACTTACCTGAAAGATCCGCATGCTCGATATGCTCGATATTTACCTGGTAAGTTCAACTTTCTATTCTAAAATATTGATCTTGTTAATTGCTAATACATTTCTATTTTTATTTTTAAATTCTGTCTCTAAATGATTTTGATTGTAATCTGATATCTTACTTACTTACGTGAAGCAATTGAATTGAAAATTGTTTAGTAGGATATAAGTCTAGCAATATATAATATATTGATTGATGAGGAGTTTAATGATATGTTTTATGTTGTGAAAATGAAAACTCAGCTTTATTGGGTATGCATTTTTACTTTTTTTTTTATATTAAACTATTATTTTAAATAATGTCTTGGAACATTTTTTTAATCTTATTTGAATGTTTTTGTAGGTACTCCAATGAAGACGTTAGAGATCTAATAATGATGCATTCTGATACTTGATTTTGTAATAGTTTAAACTCATTTAGTTCAGGATATTTGCTTTTCAACATTATTACTTAAATTTCATATTTTTATTAATAAGAATTCTACTTATATGGATATGGCTAATTTTTTTTTAATTTTATACGATATAATTTTGTATTAAGTAGCATCTTTATGTGGCTAAAATAGTAAAAACCGTGGCTATTTAAATGTCTCCACGGTTTAGAGCGTGGCAAAAAAACCCAACCCACCAATATTAGCCACGGACAAAATTGTGGCAAAATTATACTTGTTGATTATATTGTTGTCAGTTAGCCACGGTTTAGAGCATGGCTAAAATAGTAAAAATCGTGGCTATTTAAATGTCTCCACGGGTCACAAAACCGTGGCTAACAGGCCAAAAACCGTGGCTAACTGAAAATGCGTCGCCCTTGTTAGCCACGGATACCCATTCGTTGCTAACGCTTCATTGCCACGGTTTTTCTTGATTTTAGCCATGGTTTTTTCCGTGGCTAATCACCGTGTTTCTGGTAGTGTCTGTTTCTGGGATTACTTCCAACTCCAAATTCAGACGTCTTGCTGGAATAATTGCACTTGAAGTAGTCGCAGCTGCAGATTCAAAAGGATTTGGCGGCACTTTCAACTTGCTTTCCTCTCCTTCAAGCATTTGAACTACACTTTTCATGGACGGACGCTGAACCGGGTGCCACTGGATGCACCATACTCCTACTATTGCCAGTTTCTTTGCAATTCTAAAATCTCCATCATCATCGATAGGAATATATGTATCATCTCCTTCGAGCAAATTATGTATCCAATTGGGATATAGAACTTGAAATGTTTCTTGACTAGCATTTGTATTTTTTCTTCCTCCAACCATCTCAAGCAATAACATCCCATAACTATAGATATCGGATTTATAAGATACATTGCCGAAGTTTCTAGAGAAAACTTCCGGCGCCATGTATCCTAAAGTTCCCCTTGCTGCAGTCATGGATACAGTACTTCGATTTTTGGAGCATAACTTAGCTAAACCAAAGTCTGAAATTTTTGGAGTGAAACCGTCATCTAACAGGACATTGTAAGGATTAATATCAAAATGCAGAATTCTCTGATCACAGCCTTGGTGAAGATATTCAATCCCTTTAGCTATGCCGAGTGCAATCTGATGCAACTTGTTCCATCCGAGAAAGCTTTCCTTGTCGCTGGACGGAGCGATGAAGGTCTGGAGATTACCATTGGGGAAGAAGTGATAAACTAAAGCGCGGTGAGATCCGTCGGCGCAGTAGCCAAGCAAGCGGACCACATTGACATGGTGGATTTTGGCTATTGTTCCCACTTCATTTATGAACTCCTTCCCATCTCCATCTGTGTTATTGAGGATCTTTACAGCAACCAGAATTTGATTGGATAATTTACCTTTGTAGACAGCTCCATGAGCTCCTTCACCTAACTTGTCCTTAAACTGCTTAGTGATTCTCTTGATATCAGCATAAGAGAATCTGGTTGGGTTTAATGCCTCATAGTCCTTCAAAAAAGTTTGAACTCTTTGGTGATCTTCCCCTTTGTTTCTATAATAGCAATATATATAATACAAGGCACCCAGTGTTGAGAACAGGAGAGCTGCACCTGCATGCCATTATAAACACATTGTTATTTGTCAGTCAACACATAGTTATTTTTAGCCATTTAAAATTATACCACCAAAGAACTCACCTTATATCTATAGTTATAGTAATTACTTATTCTTATATAATTTTAGCAACTCCTAAAAAATATTATTAAAATTATAGTCATAATTTTTATTTTTTAAACTAAAAAATATTATTTCAATTTTTACAATATTTATTTTAAATTAAAATATTATTAAAATTATATAGACACTGTCATGGATATACCTACTAAAATCAATCATATTAGGTCCACAACAAAATGCTTAAACTTGTCTATCCAATGCAAATAGAATAACTTATTCTAGTAATAAGAAGAAAAAAGGATTTATCCAAAAGTCAATGTAAAAGTTGGCAAAATAATGGTGTTTAATCCAAGTTTAAGTGTGTGACCTGTAAGGGGTAAAAAAATGGATTTATAGAGTTGAGTTCCCTTGTTGGATTTGTTGCAAGCAAGAAAGCATCCACTCTCAAAAGTATTTGTTGACCACCCAAAGTATAATGGAGGCCACCGTGTCTGATTGCTACATACGGAAATTGGCAAGACATGACGGGCCAATTTTGTGCAGAATACAAGGTTGGCCTCGACGACATCGTCCTCATCAAAAGAATTGTAAATCGGGCAAAATAACAGATCTTCTACGTCGTAGAAACCTCCGATGAGGATGTTTGCAGGCACACCTGAAGAGCAATCAAAGAAAGTACAGTTTGTTGGCTCTAGAGAATCATCATAACTATCGAAATCAAGAAAATGTTTAATATATCGGAAAGGATGAAATGATGAGTAATCGAGTCTGAGAGAGAGTTCTGGAAAACAGTGTTTGGGATCATAAATTTCTAAAGTTTTTGATGTGTAATTAATGTGACGGATGGGGAGTTTCACTGAAGAAGAAGAGCCAGGCAGCTCAAGAATATTGGCGTTGTTTTCCGAACAGTACACACGCACGGGACATCCAACTGGATCATCATCATCATCACCATCCCCATCGTGATAGCAAATGCCTATGCTCAGATTCAAACTCACAAGCAGCAGCAGCAATAATGCTGGCATGGTCGTTTGCGGCAAGCAAGCTAGGGGAGATATTTTGTTTCTGCTGACACTTGACAGAATAACAAACTTTTTCATAGAAATCGCCAACAACACAATTATAAATCGTAGAAAAAACGGATGCAGGGGAGAAATTAATATACGTAGTAAGACCAAATCGCTTTAGAGAAATATTAGGGGACAGCAATTTTGGTGTTCTATAACCATCAATTAACTATTAATAGTATTTTTAATGGTTTAAGTACTGGCTAAAAAACACAAAATTGGTGACCTACCATTGCGTTATTCCAAGTCAATGTTATACCATTATTGACTATTGCAAAGACAGTTTTGCCCTTACCACATGGTCTATACTCCATGGTGTTCAACAAATTTGTTTAGCATCTCACACATACATCAATCATGATGAGCAGACGAAAAGCCCTCTTCTGCTCATCACTACTCTTATTGCAACAAATTTTAACTTGCGCAGCGAATCAGAAGGGTAACGGAGAAGCATGTAGGCCTTCCTCTTGCGGCAAAATCAGCAACGTAAAACATCCTTTCCGGCTGAAGGATGATCCTGCAACCTGTGGGGATCCGAGGTATGAGTTGTCTTGTGAGAATAACAGGACGCTGTTATATCTTTTTCCCGGTAAAACTTACCAAGTTGAGGCAATAAACTACAGCAACTTCACGATCCGGCTTGTAGATCCCGGCATCTCAGAGAATGACTGTTCTACCCTTCCTCGCTATTCTTTATCCCGTTCCAATTTCAGTGACAGTTACGTACCCTACTTCCTGCTCTCCAAAGGCGTCAATGAACCATACGGAACCCTTCAAGATCGAGTTTTTGTTAATGGCTCGACAACGGAGGAAGTCGGAATAAGAGTATTCGAGCACGTGATTTTCTTGAACTGCAGCAATCCGATCAAGGACGATCCACGATTCGTGGACACTGCCCCTTGCATTGAAAAAGGTGATCATCATGTTTATGCTGTCGTTGGAGGATTGAAGGCGGTTGAATTAAGAGATGATTGCCGTGTGAAGATGGTTGCTGCCTCATCCTTTCTTGCTCCCGCACAGCGAAACTTGTCATACGGTGAAATTCATAGGAGGCTCAGCTACGGGTTTGATCTTTCTTGGATGCTGGGCGGTGCTTGTGCATCTACTTGTGGGAAGCTCAATCTTTGCTCATTCAACGAAACCGCTCAACGACTCATTTGCACGGATGGCTGTGGCAGTCCAACGGGAGTCCAATGCAGTAAATTTTATTTTTTATCATATATAAATTCTGGGTAAAAACTTGAAGTTAACTCCATGTGAAATTGATAACTGAGAGTTATTAGATGAAAATTTAGTCAAATTAGTTAAATTATCTAACAGTTTTTAGGTATTAACTTCACGTGAAATCGACTGCAATTAAGTTTTCACTTAAATTCTGTTATTCTGATTAAATAAAGCTGATTAAAATTTTATTTTTTATTCACTTAATTAATTTTTTTTATAAAAATTTAGTTATTTTAAATGGAAAATTATACATCAAATAAAAAATATATCATGTTCTCATTTGTTAAAAATAGAAGATAAATAGTATATATACTTATTGGGAACCTTCTTCGTACTTCTATTTTTGTTTTCCATAAGTAGATGACTATGTTCAAAGAAAAAATGTTGAATTTCGAAATAGAAATATAAAGACAATAACTAAAGAATTCTGTTTATATAAAAGTTTGTCTTAAATATAAACTTTTTTGTATTTTTTTAGAACAGAAATATTTACAAAAAAAAAATTAGTCTAAATAAGAATAAGTTCAAAATTACTTTATTTTATATTTATTAATTATTTTTAAAATAAATACATAATATCAGATGTAATAAATATGTAATCTTAAATATTATATACATAAAATTTAAATATTAAGTTAAATAAGATAATTTTAGATTCTTTCTAAAAATATCCATTTTTATTTTTCTATGATGTATTTATTAGCTTATAAAAATTATTAGGTTTATTAATACTTTGTATTATATGTTTGTATCTTCATTAGAAATCCTACATTGAAAGGTTTAGAAAGTAATTTTGTAACTTAAAAGGTTTATGTAAATCCTAGCTCATTTTTCTCTTTTTGAATTTAATATTATTTTTGCATTTATGCTATCTTCAAAATTAGGGAGTTAATATATTTCTACTGTGATTTAGGAAAAATTTCAAAGCTCCAAATCATTGGAAAAGGTATGAATTTTTATCCCTTCTGGTGTTGTTTTAATTTTTTAGGCTTTTTTTTAAGAGAGTGTTCGGTAAATAATGACTATTTTGAACAACATGAACAACCACCAATTAAATAAAAACACACTACATTTTTAAATTATATACCTAAATCTTAATATTAAAATAATTATCCGTACACTTAGTAAAATGAACATCTAATATATCTATTATTCACATTGTTTAATATTTTTATTGTCTACTTATACTTTTCCTTTTTAAAAGGCCCATAAGTCGGACTGGGTTGCATAAAAATAAGAAAAAAAGTCCATAAATCATACATGAATAGAACTATATTCGTTCAAATTGTCTTCACCTATCAATGAGCCTTAACTCACCTGGCATATCTCCCCCTCTCTCTCCCTACCTCAAAGGTTTAGGGTTTAAATCCTAGAGATTGCAATTGAAGAAAAATGTGGTAAAAGTGGGAGAAGTATGTGAGTGTTGTGTACCTAAAATGGAGAGTTGTCCAATTCATTGAGGTACTTAAGATCGGAGATTGTCCAATTCACTTACCAGAAAAAAATCTTCACCCAAAAAAAAAAAGAAAAAAAGAAAGAAAAATTCTTGTCAAGGAAATTAGGTTAGGTATTCAACTCTAAGCATTACGAAGATTAGAACTCAAACATAAAATAATACAAATTAATAAACTGTTGCTTACTAGTTTTCACTTCATAAAAGCTATTTGCTATTTGTTATTATTTTCTTTTGCATTAATGGAAGTATATTATCTTTATCATGTGTCTAATTTTTTACTGATTATTTTCTACAGATTTTGCATATGGAATTTTGAAAGGTAAATCTCATTCTTTAACTTATATATTTATTTTTTATGAGTGATAAAATAGTAAATTTTCATTCATCAAAAGTATAAGAGACGGTAAATTCAATATTATAATAATATACTATAAAAGTATCTATATGCTATTGATAATATGTGGATATACTATACTGTATATAGATATAGATACTATAAATTAAATTTATTTAATTTAATTATCGACGTGGGACATATAACTCAAAAGTCAAGACACAATAATCTCTCCGATTTGTTAACAGATATTTTTTTAAGGGTCTTTGTTTTTCAGAAGATTTTTTTAAGGTTGAAGCTAAGCCACATGTACGAGCACAAAACCATATTGCCAAGTATCCAAATTAAATTTTAAAAACTCATTCCAACACTGGAAACCTGCTAGTTGATTGACAAACCAGCTGCTCAATCTGCTGCTACTTTATTTGAGTAGTAGTATAATTTTGAAAGATCTCATGTAGTTCATATGATTAGATTTTGTCATGTTATGATGTGTAACTTATCAATTATCATCATTTACCTTTTCTTTCTACTTTTAATTAGTGTTAGATCATATTGGTTTTTTTGAAAAAAATTTATTTAATTTTAAACCTATTTAAATATATCTTTTAAAAAAATATTTGTATTAAAAAATTAAATTACTTAATTTTTTAAAAGCTAATCATATCTTGCTTTAAAAAAAGATGTTTGTAATATTTAATTTTTTTTAAAATTTATTCAAATATAAAATAATTTTTATTTATTAAAAAGAGATTTTTTTAAAAAGATAAAAAAATAAATATTTAAAAGCCAATCAAATCTGACTCTTACTTGGATATGAAAGCTGAAATTTTGATGAGAAATTAAGAATATTTTTAATTTACAATATTTAATTACAAGAAGTTTACACAACCTTGTTCTTTTTAACTAAATATATGATAATAAAGATATCTTTTAAATTTTGTCTAAATTATATTATATGTATACAAAAATTAATCACTAATACTTGGCTACTACATATAAAAAATAAAAAATACTATGTATTTGATATTTTATAAAAAAAATATTATACAACTAAATAAGTTTGATTATTTGTTTACTGTATGTTTCATTATTCATTCACTATAACAGAAGGTTTGATAATTTGTATGGTTGACTATCTATTTGAAAAAAATAATAATTAATATTAATAAATATAATAACTTATTTGATATTTAATTTTTAGTGTGCATAAAATATTTTTATATAACTAAACACATACAGTTCTAAATATAAAAATAAAATTATCTCGCTATCTATATCTATTTTTGTGTCTCTGCATGTATGCACTACGGAGACATGCAAAATTAAGGGCAATTTTTTTAAATAAATAAAATGAAAATCAATTTTATTTGATTACACATTTTTACAAATGAAGACAAATGTATTTTTTACGAATTTATAGAAACCGTTGCTAGTAATAGCAAATTATGTGTATTAGATGTTGAACATAAATCGTTGGAGGCAGTAGCGGTTTACGTCGAATATGTTACCAATGTTCAAGTGCCTAACTTTAAGAATGTCTAGTATATCAAGAGCTTTCAATTTGAAATAGATGCTTCCTTGTGGTAACGCTCAAATTTTCATGAATCAAATATTCACACTTCTATTTAGAATAACGCCCCTCATTTTGAGCGTTAACAATGTCAATTTCGGGAAGAAGGTAGGCTCACAGGTGTTACTCTTGGATGGCGCCCTTTAAGTGGCGCGTTATCAGCGCCAAACTTTCTTTTATTCACGCTATTAACGTGCATATAAACTTCATAAATTAACGTTAGTGCATGCATGCTTAAGCCCTTATATATGCATTATTAGTAAATTAATGATTAAAGTATGCATGCATATGTTATTAATTAATAATAAAATGCAAAAAACATGCATAGACTAACGTTAATTCATGAAGCTTATATACATGTTAATAGCGTGAATCAAAGAATGAAACATGCATGTTGAAAGCGTTGTTAAGGCCACTCAATGAAGCATGCAAGCAATACATATTATTCACAAAACAAGTAAAGCATGCAAAGAAAGTTTGATTCATGAGAGAAACTTGAGCGTTACCACAATGAAGCTTTCATTTTAAATTGGAAGTCCTTGACATACTAGACACTTTTAGAGTTAGGCACTTAGGCATTAATAACACATTCAACATAAATCGCTATTGTCTCCAGTGATTTACGTTCAACATCCAACACACATAAACCGTTATTTTCTATAGTAGTTTATGCTCAAACAACGTTCTACAAAAATTATTGTTGGTTCACCTCCTAATACACGTAAATCGTGGGCTACCAGTAGCAGTTTACGTTCTCTCCTAATCTGCTACTACCAATAGCGATTTCTATATATTCATAAAAAAATATATTTACTTCTTCGTTTTCAAAAATGTGTAATAAGGTAAAATTGATGTCTATTTTATTTATTTAAAAAAATTGCCCTTAAAACATATCCTATGACGTTAACAATTTTGAAACAAATACACCCAATAGAAAGTTTTACACATTCTTTTACAAAGATTCGAAATATATATTCAATTTAATTTAAATTAAACAAACTTGGAAATTGTTTCTCAAAAACAGAAAACATGAATAATTAAAAAATTAATATAATAAAATGGTTAGATAATAGATATAAAGGCTATTTAAACACTAAATCATCCTTGGATGAATAACATTTCTGTTAGCAATATAGTCCTCAGCCAAAAAACAAACGTTCATTTGCATTGGTTAGGACATGGCTATAAATAACTTGTTTCACGTAAATTATATATATATTTTTATACAGGATTTCGCAAAGTGGTAGGCAAAGATACTGGTGAAAATTTCTCTAAAATGGATGTGTTAGCTGTTATTAAGATAGGAGTATTCACAGGAAGATTTCTAGTGCCTTACATACTCGTCAAACACACATTGGGTGTCATATTTTTTTCTGCACTTCTGATCTACACATTCCGAAGAAGACATATATCAATTTATGGGAACATTGAAGATTTTTTGCAAGGAAACACCTTCATGCCAATAAGATATTCATATAAAGAGATAAAGAAGATGACAAGAGGTTTCAAGGAAAAGTTGGGAGAAGGAGGATTTGGTACAGTGTACAAAGGAAAGTTAATAAGCGGGCCTTTTGTAGCCGTAAAAATGTTGGGTAAAGCCAATGGTAACGGGCAAGATTTTATTAGTGAAGTTGCTACAATTGGTAGAATACATCATGCCAATGTGGTGAGGCTGATTGGTTTTAATGTCGAGAGATCAAAACATGCTCTGGTATATGAATTCATGCCGAATGGTTCTTTGGATAAATATATCTTCTCTAAAGAGGATAGAATATCTTTAACATATCAGAAGATGTTTGAGATAGCTCTAGGAGTAGCTCGTGGTATGGCTTATTTGCATGAAGGTTGTGACATGCAGATTTTGCATTTTGATATCAAGCCTCACAACATTCTTCTTGATGAGAACTTCATTCCTAAGGTCTCTGACTTTGGTCTCGCAAAACTATATCCTCTTGATAATAGTATTGTAACTTTGACTGCAGCAAGAGGAACAATTGGTTACATGGCTCCTGAACTGTTCTACCAAAATATTGGAGCAGTATCTTACAAGGCTGATGTCTATAGCTTTGGAATGCTTTTGATGGAAATAGCAAGTCAAAGAAGAAATTCGAATCCACATGCAGAGCATTCAAGTCAACTTTATTTTCCATTTTGGATATATGATCAGTTGGTTGCTGAGGAAAATGATGAGATTGAGATGGAAACTTTGATGGATGAAGAAAGGAGTGAGTTAGCAAAAAAGATGTTTATAATTGCGTTGTGGTGCATACAACTGAAGCCAAGTGATCGTCCCTCAATGAGTAAAGTAGTGGAAATGTTAGAAGGAGATGTTGCAAGTATTGAAATGCCTCCAAAACCTTCATATTGTCCAAATGATGTGATTCAAAGAGATTCGGAAGTTGACTCATCAGGAATAGATGCTTCAAATAATTCTTATGTGTCTTCAAGTTTTGAGGAGGAAATACATCCAATCCCTTGTTAAAGTTTTCTGCTTGAAGACCAACATGGTTTACTTTTTTATAATGTGAGGTCGACTTTACGTATGTTTGTTTGTTTATTCAACATTATTCATTAATCAGAATTGTAAATCCAATATAATTATCATACATACATACAACAATAAAGAGAACAAACCAAACTTACTATTATAACCAATGAAGATTATCCAACAAAAGAAATTCCAGCTCCGGACATTTTTACCAAGTTGGGTTTCCAATTATATATTGTACGCCTTTGTTTACTAAAACCTGTTGAATGACAATCTGATCATTTTGAATTAAACAAAATCTTAGAGTTTTAGGCTTTAACTTTTTACCCAATTCTCAACTTTTTAGCGCTGTTACTTGATCATATTATTATGATCATATCTTAGAATATGGTTTAATTTTCTATATACATTTAATTTTGAAAGATGGCTTTAATTTAGATGTATTCATAATTTATTTTATGTGTACTTATATAATTTAAATGTATTGTGAAAATTTAATATAATGTCCTTGTGTTCAGAGCACATTCAAAAATAAATAAGTCTATAACATATCTAAAATAACATAATAACACCTAAAATACTTTTTAAACACATTTAAAATCTGTTTGAATTCATATAAAACAAGTATCATTAAATATTTAAGCAACACCCACAATAAAAAAATTCTATGTTTTAAAAAAAATTTTCTTTTTACTTTTTGTTTTCGTTTTTCTTGCTTCCAGATTAAAAACATCGTATGCTTTTTGCAAAATTCTTCATTGTTTTTGTTTTCTTTGTTTCTTAGATTAAATAGTTTAGTATTTTTTTAAAAGTTATAATTTCAAAAATTTTAATTAAATTCAATTTAAAATAATTGATATTTTAAAGTTTTGAAATTAATGTTTTGAATGTTAAAGAAAAAAGAACATCAAATTTATATGCGATTATTGTAATTATATTTGAAATTTTTGAAAAAAAAATAGCTAAAAATTGGAAGAGTTTAATGAATAATATCTGGTTAGATTGAAAAATAGAAAATACACTATGCAACAACCGAGTGACTAAGTGAAGATTACAATGCAAGTAGAAGTCTAGTTAGGGCGTAAGAAGAAGACAACGACACGCAATAATAACTTGAATTTTTGTAGATTAGAATTTTTTACTATAAATTTTAAAATTCTTCGGTCTATTTCTTTCGGGACGCATAGTAGCTAGAATCTCGATTTAACTCTTAAAATTTTTCGATATTACGATTTTAAATGAGTTTATCGATTTTACGAAATTTGTACTAAGTCTGACAATTTTACGATTTAAATCTTATTAAGATTTTACGTTTTTACGTTTTTTATTTACTTTTTCGATTTCACGTAAAATCTCGATTTTCTCTACTTTGTCGGGACGAACCCTAATTCAGTAGTACTGTTAAGAAAATAATAAAAATGAGTCAATTATTAATTTTAAAATTTCTACCAAAATTCAAAAGTAACTAAACCAAAGGGTCCGACTAAGTATTTCAGAAGATAACATTTTCTTTTTCTTAAACTGCTTTGACAAAATAAGGGTGACGTAGTCCTTTTTTTAATCCGTTTTATTTGGTGTTTCATAATAATTTTAATATTATTAATTTTTTTATTAGTTTACCTCCTTTAACGATTCTTAATTTAATTTTCTGATTTTATTTGGTGCATTGGAGATTTAGAATAGAATTTTTAATTTTTTAAATGGAAAAGAGAAGAATGATTGTGTCATGAGATGAATTATATTCATATTTTTAATTTGAAATTTCGAATTTTGAACATTTGGTCATCTTGACCGTGGAACCTTAAGAATATCTATTTTTCTTTGAATTTGTATCTACAAAGCAACATTAATTCTTATAATCCAATGTTCAAACTAGTTCAGAGGTCGGTTAGTGTTGGACTGGTACGATTTCAAAGGTTTATAACGATTATTTGTGGTTTAATAAAAAGATGTTTAGTTGGGAGGACAGGAGGAATTGGCTTTGATTTTGGCGTTAACTTGTTCTGGAAAAGCACAAATTCTTGGCCTGACTATATCTTCGGAAGGCTCTTTCTACTGCTGTATTTTTGTTTTAGGAGAGACATGTCGCACACAGATAGCTGACCACGATGTTTTTCAGTTCAAGAATCGGTCTTACATTGCATTCGTAATTGTCTAAAAGTCTAGCTAGTTTGGTAATTAAGCTTTGGAGATCTCCGATCAACTACTGGATTTGATGAGTTGGTTCTTACATAATAGCAAACAGCTTCCCTTTAGATTCTTTTCTGGTCTCTGGTGAATTTGGCATTTGATGAATAACGAGATCTTTCATTCTCACAAGCCTTAGACCACAGATAAGGTGATTGGTATGGCTTTATCCTTGAAAAAGAAACTCTAGAATATTTTTGAATTGCAACGAGTGTCTATCCCCTCCACCATTAGTGACTCTTGGATTAATTGTGATGTTAGCTATCTTAACAATAGTGCTCGAGTTAGTTTTGCCATTCATTCTGAATACATACTACTCTAATTTTTTATGTATTCTTATTTATTTTAACGTTAAAATACATTTGTAGATGCTCATCATTATCAGTTCTCTTAAAGCTGACATATATTTCATCCATCTCAAACTAAGACGAGTTTAACCCTAACTAGACTAGATGAGTTATACACACAAGACTCTCTATGCAGGAATACTAAATATTTCATTTTGTTTGCACTTCAGCTAACACCTTGCGGGAGAACATATCACTCTTCTAAAGAAAGGGGCATTAGTAACATTTTTCTAAACAAAGGTTATATACTTATATTTAACTTATTTTATCAAAATAACAATATTAATACGCACATGCTCACCACGAAGTGATCAAATTATCATTCAATTGGTTTTAATAAACAAAAGCGTGCCGCACATAATATAAATAAAAACACAGTGTAGAAAAATATCACCTCTGCTTTGTTATACTTGTCCTTTTACTTAATAAGAAACTAGATTGCAAAAAAGCAAATTCCTTTGGTCATCAACCAGAAAACACTCACATACGATTGGTTGTAATTTCCTCCTCATCAAAACCTGAAGAGCCTGAAGAGTTATTTAAAGTAGTTACTCCTGAATTAATCTCAGAATCCCTGTGAATCATATCATTTGGATAATATGAAGGCCTTGGAGGCATTTCAATGCTTGCAACATCCCCTTCTAACATTTTCACTACTTTATTCATTGAAGGACGATCACTTGGTTTTAATTGTATACACCACAGTGCAGTTATGAAAATCTTTTTTGCTAGTTCACTCGTTTCTTCATGTATCAAAGTTTCCATCTCTATCTCATCATTTTTCCGAGCCAATTGATCGTATATCCAAAATGGAAAGTAAAATTGGCTCGAATGCTCTGCATTTGGATTCGAGTTTCTTCTTTGACTTGCCATTTCCATCAAAAGCATTCCAAAACTATAGACATCAGCCTTGTAAGATACTGCTCCAATATTTTTGTAGAACAATTCCGGAGCCATGTAACCAATTGTTCCTCTTACTGCTGTCAAAGTTACAATACTGTTATCAAGAGGATTAAGCTTTGCAAGACCAAAATCTGACACTTTAGGAATGAAGTTCTCGTCAAGAAGAATGTTATGAGGCTTGATATCAAAATGCAAAATTTGCATGTCACAACCTTCGTGCAGATAAGCTATACCACGAGCCACACCAAGAGATATTTCAAAAAGTTTCTGGTAAGTCAATGATACACTATCCACTTTAGAAAAAATAAACTTATCTAGAGAACCATTCGGCATAAATTCATATACAAGAGCGCGTTTTGAACCCTCGACACAGAATCCAATCAACCTCACCACATTAGCATGATGTATTCTACCAATTGTAGCAACTTCACTGATGAATTCTTGGCCATTTCCCTTTGCTTTACCTAACATTTTTATGGCTACAAAGGGACCACTTATTAACCGTCCTTTGTAGACTGAGCCGAATCCTCCTTCTCCCAACTTTTCCTTAAAACCTGATGTCATCTTCTTTATTTTTTTATATGAATACCTTATTGGCATGAGGGTATTTTTTTGTAGAAAACCTTCAATATTCTCATAGATTGATATATGTCTTTTTTGATATGTGTAGATCAACAGTGCAAAGAAAAACAGAACACCTAATGCATATTTGACGATCATGTATGGCACTAGAAACCGTCCTGTGAATGCACCTACCTTAATAGCAGCTACTACATTTTTTTTTCCAGAAATTTTTTCTCCGGTATCTCTGACAATCACTTTGTTGTTAAATCCTATGTAAATACAAAAATATAGACCAATTTAACCGGTAATGCCACAGAAATAATAAACAAAATTATTTAATTTAATTTAACATATATAATTTTATGCACATAACATTAATAATAACATATTTATTACCGGCTCGCTTTTATCCCAAGAGAATATTATTGGATGGGAAAATAAAATCGTCCAACTCTAAATAATACGCTACGGAATGACATTTTACCTGTCAAAAATCCATATGCAAAATCTGTAGAAAACAATCAGTGAAAATTTATTAGAAACATGGTAAAGACAGTAAACTACCGTTAGTTCGTTGAAGCAAAATAGTAACAACTACTTATTTGAAGTAATAAGCAACAGTATATTGCTTTGTATTATGCCATGTTTAAGGTCTGAATTTCGTATTGCTTCGTATTTATAATTATATCCATCTAAGCTATTTTCTTAAATATAGAGCTAATTGAGATATAACGAACATATATATTAAGTAATGAGAAAGTTTAGGGCCATAAAAAAAAGTGAGTGATCTTTTACCATTAAATGTAATCTCACACAATTAAAAATACTATTGATAGCCAATTAGTTACAAAACACAAAAATTATTGATCCCTAACACTCCGCATTCCTCATAAATAATTATGTAAGAGCGGATTAATGTTGAAGCAGTAGGTCAATAATTATTTTCCATGTATGATATTATAGATTTAAGTCAATACCAGAAATTTACTAAAATTAATATACATGATACAATGTTAAAACATAGGTATAAGTTATATTTTCAAATTTGAGGTATTGAGCGGGCAAAATAGGTATAAGTTATTATTTAATATTTAATTTAAAATACAGAATATATAATCGATAGATTTAAGAAGTAATAAGTACTACGTGTACAATAGAAAAGCATTCAATAACATACAATATATAAATATTATAAATGGTAAAGACTCGTGCATTTATTTTCATACAAAGTCGATAGTTAAAAATTATTAAATAATAATTCAGTCGAATTTATTAAATCATTTAATAATTTTTAAATATCAATTTCATATAAATATAATTGTATAAAAAATTTTGCAGTTACAAATACACAGACATAACATCTTTCCCACAAGTAGTAGTATACATACAGTTGTTTCAAACTAAAATACATGTACTTTTATACTAAAAAGTAAAAAAAAAAAAAAACACAGACTTTTTAAAATCTGAAATATAACATTTTTTGCATAAAATATACAGACTTTTCAATAGTGTTCAAAATAGGCATATTTTTCTGTTGTATGTAGAACAGATATAATCCTTTCCTTTTTGGTCTTTGATTATAGATTTATAGTCCTATACTCCTAGTCTCCTATTCATAAATTTGATTCATGGACTTTACCCTTTTTGTATGCCGATCAACTCGCCCTATTATAATAAGTTTTTCAGAAAAAACAAAATACAGAAAAAAAAGTAGAGAACAATTCTATGTAAGAGATAAAATTCATACCTTCTGCAATGATTTGGAGCTTTGACACGTCACCTAAATGACAGTAAAAATGTATTAGCCGGCAATGGTAGTTGAACACACAAATTTCTTTGTTAATAACAAACAAAGATTCTTTTCTTTTCACTGAAATGCAATATATGGTTGGAATAAAAGTAACATTTTAATTTGCGGAAGAAATGAAAAACCTATATTGAGATTTTCCAGTATTGGCCTGACCCTTGGCTCTAATGTGATTAGGTTATACTCTTTTTTTTTAAGTACACAATTGTATAATTATATTTATTTTTTTAATAATAATTTACGCTGTGGATACAAAAGATGATTATTTTTGCTGATGTAATTAGATACATGTGTAAAATTATTTTACATTATTGACGGTGTATCAAAATTATTTTTTTTTATGGAAATAATGTTTAGAGTTTAATTTTCTTACGGCATTCATTGAACGTTATTGGAGTGAAACAGCGATCCGCTCGGCAAGTGATGAGATTTGGAGAGGTTTCGTTGAAGAAGCAAGAACTCAGCTGGCCACAGGCAGATGAACAAGCACCGCCGATCATCCAAGAAAGATGAAATCCGTAAGCGAGTTTTCTATGAATTTCAGCGTATGACAAGTTTTGGTAGATGAAGAATGAATCCTCCCACGATCTCGGTGGAACAAGAAAGGATGAGGCAGCAACCATCTTCACACGGCACTCATCTCTTAATTCACCCACGTCCATGTCTCCAAGAACAGCATAAACATTGCCTCCTTCTTTAACGCAAGGAGCAGCATCCACGAATCGTGGATCATCCCTGATCGGATAGCTGCAGTTCAAAAAGATCACGTTCTCGAACATTCTTACTACATCATAATGAGTTCGTTCTTGAATAGTTCCATATGGTTCACTGTATTTGGGGATATCCATGTAGCCATAGCTGTCACTGAAATTTCTAGCGGACAAAGAATATCGGGGAAGGGTGGAGCAGTCATCCCCTGAGTCTGAAATGGCGGGATCTACAAGCCGGATTGTGAAGTTATTGTAGTTTATTGCCTGCACATGGTAGCTTATACCGGGGAAAAGATATAACAGCGTCCTGTTATTCTCACAAGACAACTCGTACCTGGAATCCCCACAGCTTGCGGGATCATCCTTGAGCCGGAAAGGATGTTTTATGTTGGTGATTTTGCCGCAAGAGGAAGGCCTACATGCTCCTCCATTGCAACAAGTTTGAAAGAGCAACTTTAAGAGTAGTAGTGAACACCACAAGCCTTTCCCTCTGCTCATGAATGCCTAAATCAAAACGGAAATCTACTTTGTTGAACACTGTGATGGATTATTTTGTAATAAACAAGACTCCATTAAAGTTTAACTTTAATTGAAGACAAATGTTAATTACATTAGAATTTATTATTCTTGGACGTTACTTAAGGTAGCGTTTGTTTTGCAGTACTGGGACAGAGACTGAGAGACTGAGATACAGTATCATGTTTGTTGGCTCAGAGACTGGTACTAAAATTTCTGTCTCTATCCCCAAAATTTCAGTATTTCAGTGCCTCCAAAATGTAGGGACACAGGGGACTGATATTTTTAAAAACAAAGACTGAAACTTTAATAACATTTTATACTTAAAATACTCTCATTTTAATTAATTAATTCCAATTTTATCCTTTGTGTAAATTAAATTAGAATTTTATTCTTGTTTCAATTTTTGTCTCTCACTTGGCACCAAACATAATAATAAAACTTATTTTAGTCTCTATCTCTTAGTCTCTGTCTCTCAGTCTCAGTCTTTCAGTATCTGTCTCTCCACCAAACGCTACCTAAAAGCTGCGTTTATTTGTTTAGAAAGACAGACCACTGAAAAAGGGACATAGAGACATAAAATTATATTTGACAGATAAGATATGAATAGAGATATTATATTTAAAGATATTGAATTAGTGTATTTTATGTCTATTATAACAAGATATAAAAATACTAACAAAAAACACAACTTATTTTTTTATTATTTTTATTTATTTTTTATAATTATATTTTTCTTCTCAAAATTTTTGAATAAAAAAAATAAATTTTCATAATTTATTCTACTTTATTATCAAATAGAATATAAAAATATTAAATTTTATGTTTCGATCCTTTATATCTTATTGTTAGTGTCTTGTTTTGTCTTATTCTTAGAAACAAATGCAGCCTTAATTATTAACTTAATATATTTAGCTTATTAATTTAACAATATATTTTATCCTATACTTTTAAATATTAATGATTAAATGATGACATTTTTTTTAATTATCTTGTAATAAAATTTATTTATTCAATATAACATATTCAAAATTAATTAAAAATAATAGAAAAATTAATCTATCCAATAAAAGAAATTCTTAAAGATTTTTAAATAATAAAAATTTATTGATTAAGAAAACATCGGATCCAAAATTCTTTTAAGGGCTAATTGGAGTATTCACTCCTTAAAAAATTATTAACCCATCCTACAATCAATTTTTTATCATTTTGAACTTGGTTCATTTGCAAAGCAAAGAAAACTTTGATTTCCCATTTTCATTGACCATGGTAGCATTATTATTGGTGCTGCTGCTGAATTTGAATCTGGACATGGGAATTTACCATGATGATCCGGTTCCATGTCCCGTGCGTCTCTACTGTTCAGAAGACAAAACCAATATCCTTGAGCTGCCTGCCTTTCCATCCTCAGTAAAACTCCCCGTCACAAGCATTAGCTACACCTCAAACACTTTACAAGTATATGATCCCAAACACTGTTTTCCACAACTCTTTCTCACACTCAATTATTCATCATTTTATCCTTTCCAATCCATTAAACAATCACTTGAGTTCGATAGTTTTGATGATCCTCTACACCCAACAAACTGTACTTTCTTTGATTGCTCTTCAAGCGTGCCACCAAACATCCTCAGCGGCTACTACGAGGAACAAGATCTGTTATCTTGCCCGATTCTTATTGCTTTAGATGACGACAACATCATCGAATCCAACCTTGTATTGTGCACAAAATTGACTCGTCATGTCTTGCCAATTTCCGTATGTAAGATACAGTGGAATTGGGAACCATTATACTTGGTATGGTCGACAGAAACTTTCAAGAGTGGATGCTTTGTTGCTTGCAACGTATCCAACAATGGTACTGAACACCATGAATCCGTTCTTTTACCCCTTACAGGTAACAAACTTAAACTTGGATTAAACACCATTATGGTATATTTACTTGGAAAGTTCAATGTGTTTATAATGTTATGCAGGTGCAACTCTCCTTGTGCTAATACTGGGTGTCATGTATCATATATATTGCTATTATAGAAACAAAGGAGAAGATCAACAAAGAATTGAAACTTTTTTGAAGGACTACAAAGCATTAAACCCAACAAGATTCTCTTATACTGATATGAAGAGAATTACTAAGCAGTTTAAGGACAAGTTAGGTGAAGGAGCTCATGGAGCTGTCTACAAAGGTAAATTAACTAATCAAATTCTGGTTGCCGTCAAGATTCTCAATAAAGCAGATGGAGATGGGACAGAATTCATAAATGAAGTGGGAACAATGGCCAAAATCCACCATGTCAATGTGGTCCGCTTGCTTGGCTACTGCGCCGACGGATCTCACCGCGCTTTGGTTTATCACTTCTTCCCCAATGGTAATCTGCAGAGCTTCATTGCTCTGTCAAGCGACAAAGAAACCTTCTTTGGATGGAACAAGATGCATCAGATTGCTGTAGGCATAGCCAAAGGGATTGAATATCTTCACCAAGGCTGTGACCAAAGAATTCTGCATTTCGACATTAATCCTCGCAATGTCTTGTTAGATCAAAATTTCACTCCTAAAATTTCAGACTTTGGTTTAGCTAAGTTATGCTCCAAGAATCGAAGCACTGTGTCCATGACAGCAGCAAGGGGAACGTTAGGATACATGGCGCCTGAAGTTTTTTCTAGAAACTTCGGTAATGTATCTTACAAATCCGATATCTACAGTTATGGGATGTTGTTGCTTGAGATGGTTGGAGGAAGAAAAAATACAAATGCGAGTCAAGAAACATTTCAAGTTCTATATCCGAATTGGATACACAATTTGCTTGAAGGAGATGACACATATATTCCTATCGACGATGATGGAGATTTTAGAATTGCAAAGAAGCTTGCAATAGTGGGACTATGGTGCATCCAGTGGCACCCGGTGCACCGTCCCTCCATGAAAAGTGTAGTTCAAATGCTTGAAGCAGAGGAAGATAAGTTGAAAGTGCCTCCGAATCCTTTTGAATCTATAGCTGCGACTAGTTCAAGTGCAATTATTCCAGCAAAATTCTTGAATTTGGAATTGGAAGTAATTCCAGAAACAGACTAGTTTAATTAAGTAAGCGAGTTCCTTTAGTTTGGACTATTTAAGATTAGCTTGTATATAGGTCCAAAATTTTGTTAATTCATGTGTTACATTAATTCTTTCTCTCTTTACGCGTAAAAATGTCACTGATCTAAGACCAATAATTACCACTCACCCTCCCCTGAGGTACAGTTCTCGCATTATTGTATCTTTAAAAGTACAGTTATTACAACTAATTGTCCACGACTTTTACAACGCTAAGCTCAAGTAGACAGTGAGGCGTCTATTGAATATACCCTTGTTCTTATCTTTTTAATAGAAAATCAGAAATAGAGTTGTCAATTTGGATAGTGAATGCCGGCACAAATTAATTTTAAAATTGAATTGAATTTAGTGTAATTTACCAAAACAGAATTTGGAGCTGAAATATGTGGATATAGAATTTCCATTTTTCATAGTGCGAGAAAATGAATCTATCACTTTGATTTGATCTGAAAAAAAAGTGCATTTTATATTCTACAAAAAAAAAGAAAGGCTTCTCACTGACTAGAAAAAAAAATTCTTACAGATTGCAAAAAGGTTAAAAGAAAAAGAAAGAAATTCACTTAAAAAGGAATATTTTCGGATTTCACCCACGAATCACAACAAAACTATACACACAATTTTCAGCCGAATGCCGGAGTTGCGTAACTATTCCATATGCTACTTGCCAAATACCGTGTCGGACATATAAAAATATCATCTTATTTTATTTAGAAAAAGTATAGGGAGATGAAGATTTAGGAAGTATTAGAGATATAAACATTAGTGTTACGTTGTCTTGTTAGGTTACACTTTTGGGATGAGTGGTTTCAGGAAATGGTATTAGAGTTCCAGATCCAAAAGGTCAAAAGTTTGAACCTTGGTGAACCCAAAATTAGCTTTTTATAACGTGAGATATCCCTGGTTTTCATAAACCAAAGATTTAGCCCATTGTACACATTGTACGTTTAGGCCATTGGCTCCCTAGCACTACTCTTTTATTTATTAATCAACAAGTTAACAAACCACTAGTCATTATATTTATGGGATATATTATCATATTGATAATCATTTCGTAATATTATATATAATTTAGAGTATAAGGCTATAAGCTACTTAAGAAATTGTCATTATAAAAGTGCTTAGTTTTCGTCAAGAATTTTAGACGTACAAAGAACAAGATGATAAGTCTACAATATGTGGCATCTAGAAGTTCAACCGAAATTGAGTATAGAGCCATAACAAATGCTGCTTATGTGAAGCTGTGTGGCTCACCAATTTGCTCAAGTTTATTGATATTACCATTGATTTTGCCATGTTGTTTTTGTGATAATATGCCGACAATTCAACTCGCTTCTAATCCTACTTTTTATAAAAGATCCCAATATATTAAAATAGATTGTCACTCTATAAGAGAAAAAGTTAAAACAGGCTTCATCAAAACAGCATGTACACACTCTATTCTTAATTTAAATCATTTATTTTTTCATCACCAAAGTCTCTGAACTAATATACAGCACATAAATTTAAATAAAAACAAAAGCAATATAAAAAATATCACATCTGCAAGATATACTTGTCCTTTTACTTAACATAATAAGAAACAAGATCGTTAAAAAGCTAGGTCATGGATGGTAACATTTTTCTGAAGCAGCTCAACTGCGACCTCTGAAATCGACATATAGTTTCTATTGATGCATAACGGTTCGTCGGTTCCTAGCTTCATAATTGAAATAGATGTTACACATACTAATTAACGTGGCGTTCTATCAGGAGCTAAGCCACTTTTTTATATATATTTTTGTAGGTATTTTTTACCATACATAACAAAAAATTAAAAGGTGAAAAACAACTTTCTTTGATTACAACATCACACACATGCACACACACCAAGTGCTAGTTAAATGTTTAATAATATGTTGAATCAAACTAGTCTGTTTCTGGGATTACTTCCAATTCCAAATTCAGACGTCTTGCTGGAATAATTGCACTTGAACTAGTCGCAGCTGCAGATTCAAAAGGATTCGGAGGCACTTTCAACTTGCTTTCCTCTCCTTCAAGCATTTGAACTACACTTTTCATGGACGGACGCTGAACCGGGTGCCACTGGATGCACCATAGTCCCACTATTGCCAGTTTCTTTGCAATTCTAAAATCTCCATCATCATCAATAGGAATATATGTATCATCTCCTTCAAGCAAATTATGTATCCAATTCGGATATAGAACTTGAAATGTTTCTTGACTAGCATTTGTATTTTTTCTTCCTCCAACCATCTCAAGCAATAACATCCCATAACTGTAGATATCGGATTTATAAGATACATTGCCGAAATTTCTAGAGAAAACTTCAGGCGCCATGTAGCCTAAGGTTCCCCTAGCTGCAGTCATGGATACAGTACTTCGATTTTTGGAGCATAACTTAGCTAAACCGAAGTCTGAAATTTTTGGAGTGAAACTTTCATCTAACAGGACATTGTAAGGATTAATATCAAAATGCAGAATTCTCTGATCACAGCCTTGGTGAAGATATTCAATCCCTTTGGCTATGCCAAGAGCAATCTGATGCAACTTGTTCCATCCAAGGAAGGTTTCTTTGTTGCTGGACGAAGCGATTAAGCTCTGGAGATTACCATTGGGGAAGAAGTGATAAACTAAAGCGCGGTGAGATCCATCAGCACAATATCCAAGCAAGCGAACAACGTTAACATGGTGGATTTTGGCCATTGTTCCTACTTCATTTATGAACTCTGTCCCATCTCCGTCTGCATTATTGAGAATCTTGACAGCAACAAGAATTTGATTGGACAATTTACCTTTGTAGACAGCTCCATGAGCTCCTTCACCTAACTTGTCCTTAAACTGCTTAGTAATTCTCTTGATATCAGCATAAGAGAATCTTGTTGGGTTTAATGCCTCATAGTCCTTCAAAAAAGTTGCAACTCTTTGTTGATCTTCCCCTTTGTTTCTATAATAGCAATATATATAATACAAGGCAGCCAGTGTTGAGAACAGGAGAGCTGCACCTGCATGCCATTATAAACAAAATTCAATTTTATAAAACTAATAAAATATTTTTGGGATAGGCATAGTTCTTGGCAATATACAATAGGGCAGAGTCCCTTGCTTACTCTATTCAAACATAAATGATACTATGAAGATAAAATAATAGTAATAGGATTGTCTCACCTATAACGGGTAAAATAATTGATTCATAGTATTGTGTCCCCTTGGGCATCTTGCAACCAACGAAGCATCCACTATGGAAATTCGTTTCCGACCACACCAAGTAGAATGAAAAATCCCTTATAAATTCGGCGTGCATTGGTAGAACCTGATGGGACAGTTTTCTGCAGCGCACAAGATTCGTGCGGACAACGCCGTCGTCATCGTCGGCCGCTTGAATCCGGCAAGGTAACCTCGTGTACTCACTATTTGAAGAAGGACAATGGAAGAAAGTAATGTTGGTGGGTTTAAGTGGATAGTTTTCATCATAACCAGGGGCAGAGTAACCAAAATCTCTTCGAATGAATCGGAAAGGATCGAATGATGAATAATTGAGTTTGAGAAAGAGTTCCGACAAACAGATTCCGGCAGCATACACTTCTAGAGTTTTGGATTTGAAATTAATGTGACGGACGGGGAGTTTTACCGAGGATGAAACTCCAGGGAGCTCAAGAATATTGGTTTCGTTTTTTGTACAGTACAGACGAACGGGACATTGAACAGGGTCACGGTGGCTAATTCCGATGTTGATGAGATTGAAATTGAGAAGCAGAAGCAGGATGAATAATGCTTCCATCGTCATAATGTGAGTTTGAGAAATTACTTGAATGTTTCTTTCCTTGGTTTTTGTATGTGTGAACTCATTGACTAATATAAAGTTTACTCTAACATTAAATAGTTGGAATTGAACACGTTACCGACATGCTTATGCATTGGTTTCCAAGTCAATGGCAAAGAGGATTTTTCAAAAGTAGTTAGTTCATTGCCACTGAATACATGCTTGAAAATGGTACATGAGTTTGAATTGTTTACCCGAAAAATCTATTAGATGTTGATCCTCATTTCATAGTTGACTCTAATTCGAATTAATGTCCACGTTAGAAATAACTGCTCCAGCTATACAATCTGCAACACTATTTGTATTAAAAGAATATAGTCTCTCCAATTCTAATTCATAACCTTCTATATATACTATTTCAAATCCCATTTTAGAATATCCTTACCAAGCATCCTTTAATTTACCAAAAAAAAAAGCTTTTAAACAATCGGTTTCACAAATAACCTCACAAAACCCACCGTCCCAAACTAGAAGTAAACTTCTCGAAATCAATATTAAAACAGTTTGGTCCTCACCGCAAGTTGCTAATTCATGATCAGTGATGAGCAGTAGGAAAGGTTTCTGCTTCTCCCGCTTAAAGTTGCTGCTCCTGATTGTTACAGTTGCAGCAGCTGCTGATCATAACAGAACATGTACGCCCTCCGCATGCGGCAAAGTCACCACCATAACACATCCTTTCCGGCTGAGGGGCGACCCTGCAAGCTGTGGCGACCGGAGGTACGAGTTGTCTTGCGAGAATAACATCACCCTCTTATATCTTTTTCCCGGTAAAACCTACCATGTTCAGGCAATAAACTACAACAACTTCACGATCCGGCTTCTAGATCCAGCCATCTCAGAGAATGACTGTTCTACCCTTCCTCGCTATTCTTTATCCCTAACCAATTTCAGTACCTTTGGGGATGACTATTATTACAAAACAGTCGCCGAAGTCGGCACCGGAAAATACGAATTCCTTCAAGAACGAGTCTCCTTAAATGGCTCCACACCGGAGGAGAACGCAGTGAGAATGTTCGAGCACGTGGTGTTCTTGAACTGCAGCAATCCGGTGAGGGACGATCCACGATACGTGAACACTGCTCCTTGCATTAAAGAAGGCGGTAATAATGTTTATGCTGTGCTTGGAGACTTGGCGGTGGTTGAATTAAGAGATGATTGCCGTGTGAAGCTGATTGCAGCCTCATCGTTTCTTGTTCCACCGAGATTATATTATGATGATTCAGTGTTCATCGAGCAGAACTTGGCATACTCTGAAATCCATAAGAAACTCAGTTACGGATTTGAACTTTCGTGGATGTATGGGTTTGCTTGTGAAGATAAATGCGGGATGAAGAATTTTTGCGTATTCAACGAAATCACTCAGAACATCACCTGTGGGGATCCGGATAATCCCGTCTGTGATTACACTTCACTGCTGAACTACAAATGTGGTAAGAAAATTAAAGTTGCAGATCTATCTATCACTGTTGTCTGATTATTTTCAAAATTAGAGAGCTAATAGATTTTTTAATTACTGTGATTTAGGAAACGTGTCAAAGCTACAAATAATTGCACAAGGTATGAATTTTATCCCTTAAGGCGACTACTTTTTGTACACTCATTGTAGATGTTAGAGTTCTTGAAGAAGTGGGAGATTACAAACAGAACAATACAGAGCAAGAATCAGACCTAGATATGAATGAGAGGAGGAAGCAAGAGTTGGAAACTTTAAGTATAAAAGTTACAAATCTTGTTTGTTGTCAAATTTAGGTGTCAAATGTGGAAACATGTGATATCTATATTAGTTTTTTTATTGCCTTCACCATGTTGCTAACTTTTCACTGATTCTTTTCGACAGATTTTGCATACGGAATTTTGAAAGGTAAGTTCTCATTCCATACTATTTATGTACAATTGCATGGTGTAATTTTCCTATTTGTTTGGCATAAGTGTCATGAGGAGTATAAGAGAGATTTTAGTTATTTTAGTTAACACTAAGAAAGCTTATTAGTAATATTAAATCATTCATAACTTGGGTTGTACTAGGTAAACAAATGAGGCAAATGATTAATTATCTTTTAAAGACTAATTTGTCAAACTTGTATTCTAGTCTTGTGTCTTCTAAGACTCAAATATCTGATTCTTTTTACATCTACATACATTATATATCAAATAATAAATTCCTTGTACATACTTTGAATAAAGTTTTATATGTGTTCATTGGTAGCAAATACATTTAAATTGATCCATATTCTTATAATTACACAGGACTTCGCAAAGTGTGGCACACGGATAGTGGTGAACACTTCTCTAAAAGAGATGTAATACCTGTTGTTAAGGTTGGATTATTCATGGGATTGTTTCTGATCTCATACATAATCCTCAAATACTCAATAGGTGTCATGTTTTTCTTTGCATTGTTGATCTACACGTTTCGAAGAAGGCATATATCAATCTATGAAAATATTGAGGATTTTCTACAAGGAAATACTCTCATGCCAATAAGATATTCATATAAAGAGATAAAGAAGATGACCAGAGGTTTTAAGGAGAAGTTGGGAGAAGGAGGATTTGGTGCAGTGTACAAAGGAAAACTACAAAGTGGGCCTTTTGTAGCCATAAAAATGTTGGGTAAAGCCAAAGCTAATGGCCAAGAATTTATCAGTGAAGTTGCTACCATTGGTAGAATACACCATGCAAATGTAGTAAGGTTGATTGGGTTTTGTGTGGAAGGTTCAAAACGCGCTCTTATATATGAATTCATGCCAAATGGTTCTTTAGATAAATATATATTTTCTAAAGAAACAAATGTATCTCTAACTTCGGAGAAGATGTTTGAGATATCCCTTGGTGTGGCACGCGGTATGGCTTATCTACATGAAGGTTGTGACATGCAAATTTTACATTTTGATATCAAGCCTCACAACATTCTTCTTGACGAGAACTTCATTCCTAAGGTCTCAGACTTTGGTCTTGCAAAACTATATCCTCTTGATAATAGTATTGTGACTTTGACTGCGGCAAGAGGAACCATTGGTTACATGGCCCCAGAATTGTTCTATCAAAATATTGGAGCAGTATCTTACAAGGCTGATGTGTATAGTTTTGGAATGCTTTTGATGGAAACAGCAAGTCAAAGAAGAAATTTAAATCCTCATGCAGAGCATTCAAGTCAACTTTATTTTCCATTTTGGATATATGATCAGTTGGCTGCTGAGGAAACTGATGAGATTGAGATGGAAACTTTTATGCATGAAGAAAGGAGTGAGTTAGCAAAAAAGATGTTTATAATTGCATTGTGGTGCATACAACTGAAGCCAAGTGATCGTCCCTCAATGAATAAAGTAGTGGAAATGTTAGAAGGAGATGTTGCAAGTATTGAAATGCCTCCAAAACCTTCATATTGTCCAAATGATGTGATTCAAAGAGATTCCCAAGTTGACTCATCAGGAGTAGATGCTTCAAATAATTCTTATGTGTCTTCAAGTTTTGAGGAGGAAAGTACATCAAATCCCTTGTTAAAGTTTTCTGCTTGATGACCAACATGGTTTACTTCTTTACAATCTTGTTTCTTAGTTATTAAGTAAAAGGACGAGTAAAGACAGTAAATTTTTTAATGAAGTTGTGCATGTGTATGTGTGTGTGTTTGTTTAGTCAACATTATTCATTAATCAGAAATTCAGAATTGTAAATCCAATAAAATTATCATACCTACAGCAATATCGAGAACAAACCAAACTTACAATTATAACCAACGTTGGAATATTAATTTTCAACATGTACTGTGATAACAATACAAATCTTTCACAACATGTTAACATTGTCATAATAATACAGTTATAATGATAAGTTACTCTTGCATATTGTATTCATAACCAAAGATATATAGAGTACACTGAAACAGCACATTCAGCACAGCACCTTCCCCGCTATAGATATATAGACTATAGAGTACACATTTCCAAAATAATACACCATCTTTAGTACAAGACTTCTCCATCGTGGCGCTAATCAAAGAATTGTTTTTCAAATCCAATATCACTACAAAAAGCATGTAAAAGCAAATTCTTCTTTCAATTTTTTTCTTTTTCACTTTCCTTTTTTGGGATATTTACAAAGCCAATCATGAGTGCATGAGTGATATATTTTACAAGAGTTAGTTAACTCCTTTATCTAACAGCATCAACAGATGAATCTATGAAAAGGCCTATTAAAGTTTTGGAAAAAAATGTTACAACTTACAAGAGCATCTCCTACCACTTGACATCCAATGTGAGAGCTTCTGGAGGAAGAAGAACCGGTCGCAATTTCGTATATGACATATTAGACATCAAATTAGCCCATGAAGCTGAATCGGATTCGATAAAAGGCTTCACTTTCTTTATCAAAACCGGCTTTAGCCTGTCTGCCTCGACTTTCGCCAATATCTCGAACCAAAACCTCTCTACACTCGGTCTTGTTCTCCAATCAGGTAATGTGCGACTAAGTGTGACATTACTCCCTATGTCTCTTTCCAATTCTAGAGGGAACTTTACGGCAGCTGATGCTTTAATGTTTGCTCTCAGGAAGCCAAAAAACTGATCTTGAAGAATCTTATGACCAACAAGACTCCTCAGAATCTTCTCGAACACACTTAATTTAGAGCTTAATTTATCAATGGGGCATGCTCGCTTTCTACGTGTATGGCCATGATAACATTTTTCTGGAAGCAGCTCAACTGTGTCCTCTGAAATTGATGTAGTTTCTATTGGTGAATAACGGTTCCTGGCTTTATAAGCTACTAATGATGCAGACCCGAATATGCGTATGGGAATTAACGGCATGCACGTTGACTGCAGAAAGGGCCAAAATGCACTTCTTCCCTTGCTATATAACGCAGTCCCATTTATTCGCAGATCAAGATCAGACGAGTAGAAAAGAGATATTTCTTGTGCTTGTTTTACTTCTATTGTAATACCTTCACCAACAAGGATGTGTTTCAAACCAGTATAAGAAACATTCATCTGCAAAATCAAAAGGTAGTGAGACATCAAAACAGATAGTAACTAAACGAAAAATTCAAAAGATATATCTTAGCTTGCTATTTGCTCAAGAAACAAGAATGTTATGTCATTGATGGCATAAAAATGTTAACTCTAATGACATCACTAATGACAGTAAGATTTCTTTGACTTTGAAGCATTAATTGTCACAGATCAACGTCAAATGAAGATAAAATGCTTAACATATGTGGCAAAAATCAAAGTACAGGTTCAATGGTTCATAAATATGAAAACAATAAATGAAGCCGTATTTAAAGCTATAACATATCTAAGAAATAACAGCTAGTTACTTTCAATAACAAACACAGTGAAATAATACTTGCACCTTGTTCTTCATCTCAAATTTAAATCCACATGAAGAATATTTAGTTCAAATCTGTTACAGTTTAACATTGCAAAAATGTTTTTTATTGATTCCAATCACTGGCTATATTAGTAAAAGCAAATTACTTAGGAAATGGATTTAATTGGATAACAGTGTAAAAAGATTATTTTTAAACTCTTAACTCCCCTAACAACTCCTTCAAAGTTCAAACTCTATGATTGGCTATCACTTAAAATTACTCAAAAAAAATATAGATAAAAAATTAATCTAACAGAGATATAAGAAAGAAAAACAACAACTTCCAAGTGAACAAGAAAAGAAACATGAACTTCAAGTTCAACTACTTCTGCCACATAGAGATCTGAATAGAACAGCAACAGAAAACTACTAAAAAACTAAAATTTAGATGAGAAATCATATCATACAGGCAATGATAGTGAGAATCTGTGTGTGTCATCAACAACCAACTCAAAAGGACCTTCCAAATTGATTGAATCAAGAACAGCCGTGGAGCTAACACGATGAATCAGAGATCCTAAATCCTCTTCCACCGATTTGAGCTTCCTCCTCAACTTGCTCCAACTCGCAACCTGGTCAGAGAATTTCACAGAAAAATTGCTCTTTTTCCCAAACCCAATTCTGAACTCGAAGTTCTGAAACGTTCCGAACCTGAACCTGTTCCCAACAGATTCCGAATTAAGAACCCGCAAATCGTTCAAATCCCACTTCTGCTTCAACGAGATTGCCTTCAATACATCCTGATTTCAACGAATCAGGTAATTAAAAATTAAAAAAAAAGTTTTTTTTAACTTTTTTTTAGGTTTTTTTTTATAATGAATAATAAAATAAATGAACAGAAAGGGGGAAGGGAGTGAGAGGGGGTAAGGTACCTGTAAGATGAGGGTGAGGTTGGAAGAGGGGTTTGAAGAAGAAGAATACGAGAAGGGAGTGATTTGAAGAAGAAAGAGGAAGAAGAAGGAGAAGGAGAGTGAGAAACGACGAGAAAACATGGTCGTTAACGGCGGAAAGTGGCCGAGATAAGTGTAAATTACGACGTTTTGGTTAGTCGGTTGGATATGTAGTCTACTCTACTCTAAAAAAAATTGCTTCACTATCAATATCATTATCCTAATTTCTCTCAACTTACTATCAATATCAATATCACAATTTCTTTTTTTCTTCTGATTTTACTAAAATATATCAAATCAATAGGTTTATAGTTAGGTTTCAAGATGAATATTTTGTATTAAACTAGTTGAAACTTAGTGATATTTTGTAAAAGAAAATGCTCTATTGCATTAAAAATCAGTATATAAATATTGATTCATATTTTTTTAACTAAATATTACTAAAATAATCAAACGTGAGTATATTAAAATTATCTGTAATAATATAATAATAATAATTTTTTGTATAAGATATCGAATATATATTTTTGTAAGCAGTAATTAATTGGTGAAATTTTTACATGTAATATGATTGTATTTTGGTAAGTATTCTAACAAAAAATGTAGAGACATTAGATAGTAGAAATGAAACTAATATTTAAAGATTGAATAAAATTCATGCTAGAAAGTGATATATCTACTATATATAAATAGGATAAGAAAGTGTGGTGTTCATTTTTTTAAAAAAAATTGTATATTAAAAATAAGATTAATGTTTATTTTATTTTATATGTTAATATTTTTAATTATTGTGTTTATTTATGCAATAAGAAATCCAAGTATTCGACTACTCCAAAGCTTAGGCTTTGATAATTTTTATTTTTAAGGGAGTTTTTTTTGCAAATTCTAATTTTTATTTAACATGATGAATATGTAAAATTATGATGACACAACAAAAAAATCATATTTGTATTATTATTTGCTACATTAGTAATTGTATAATTTTTTATGGTAAAAACACACTTTTTTTATTATTTTTATTTTTTATGAATTATTTTTAATAACAAAAGTAAAAAATATACTAACAAAATATACATAAAAAAGATAAATGTTCATTTTTGTTTATACTTGGCTTGGCCCAGGGTCTAAAGGAAAGAAAACTTACTGCATTACAATTTTGCTGAATTTCATCCCGCTTGCATTAGCAAGAAGATGATAGAATAAACATGAAGGTGACTGTTTTCAAAATTTAATTTTTGCTTCATGTTCCTGTTCGAATTTAGCAAGAGCATCAGCACAAAAATTCGTCTCTTTGTAGAGATGTTTAACTTCAACATCTTCCATCTTTATCAAAAACTCCTTGATGGAACGAACGAGGGAGGAGTTACCATGAATTTCTGGTGACATCTTCTAAGTCAGCGTTATAGCATACTTTGAGTCTGATTCCACCACCAACTTCTTAATTCCCAGCTCAAATGCTAGTTTAACCCCAACATACATGTCCCAGATCTCAGCCATAGTAATGACACAAACTTCAACGTTCATCAAGAAACCGGCAATAGTGCAACCCGTTCATTTTATAGTCTAAAATTAAAGTCATAGTTTAAATAGCTAATTTAATTCCATAAAGAATCTATAGAAGTCTATCAGATCCAATCAAACTAATTTAAGAAGCTGTGCGAATTAATCTATCCGATTTATTTGGGGCACAAATATCAGAATATATGTCTGACCCAATTTGTAAGGCAAGCAAGACCTTGTAATCCACTACTTCAAATACCTTCTACAATTAAAAAATAAGGATGACAAAAAAATATGTACCTATGGATATTTCCAAAAATTACCTACGACGAAGGACTAATCAAGACCTATAAAACTCTCCACATAGACGACGATCCGCCCGCAAATAAATAAGAACGAGAGTGAATCGAGAGTGGAGATTAAGGTATCCTCATGAGACCCACAAAATTTCTATAAAGAGAAATTTAGTTAAATATCCTTATGTATGTGTATATATGGTTATATCGTCCTAATTTATTTTCAACTTTTGTGAAAAAAAATATTTCATTTTATTTTAATTTGTATGATAGAGATTTTGTATATGTTAATTATGTTAAATTTGTGTTGAAATTATGTTTTAATTTAAAATATTTAATTGAATTATATTTAATTTTATTATGACTGTGTTAATTTTTTCTATTTTTTAAAGCTTAATAACAATGGATATTCAACTGGAGGGAAATAAATAAGGACTCGTGATGGGAATAGGACGAGATAAGGACATTTTACTAAACGGAAATAGAAAACGGAAAAAGAGTTTTTTTTTTTATGAAGATTTATTGCCATCCTTATCTATAACTCAGCCACTATCTTAACGTGGGATAATTTCTCAAATAATAAAAAAGAAATTATTTACTACTATAAATAAAAAGAGACTAAAAAATAATGACTAAGTTATTGCTTACCTCTATAAATACATTATCAAACTTAACAATGCTAGGGAACCAACTCTATATAAGCTAAGAATCAGCCAACTGGTAATCGGATGTTGCTACTAATAGGCACACAGATATTTCTTTTTCTTGTAAATTGGATGGTTTTGGATATGATTTATATGTTTCATGTGTTACGCATTAATAAAACATAATTAATTATATGGAATCAACTAATGAATGATCAAAACATCTGTTTCATGATTTTCTCCTAACACTAACGTGGTCAACAATAATTTAACAAACAAATTAAATTATAAATTAATAAAACTAATTATAATTAATTATGTTGTTCCATTCTTAACTGATTATTAGTTAGTTTCATATACTTTTCCTATCAAACTCAAGTATTTTTCAATTTTAATTCATTTAAGCTTGCTCTAAATTTTTGCTAATTTAAATATTAAAATTTTTTACATGTATTTCCACCACCATTTAATATCTACCATACCGACAACACAAATCAAATTTTTCATTTGAACCATATGTCTAGGTCCAAATCTCTTTTGGTTTAGGTATTATCTCTTAGTGTTACATATAACATTTGTTCAATAAAAAATATAAAATTTAGGGACTAAATAACTTGTAATTTTAAAAAATTGGCACTTGACATCCAAGTTTTTTTCTTTTTTGGTCAGAGACATCTAAGTTTAAGAAGCCAACCCAACTAAAGAGGAATCTCAAATTGAGATTTTAGGCCCAAATTATAATGTGCGGTAGATTGTGAAGTAGGCGAAAAAAAATTTATAATTGGGATTTTGAATAAGATACTTTTTTTATTTTGAATTCTTATTATTTTTTTATAATTATATTATCTAATTTTTTTCTTTATTTTGAAAAAAATTGATCATGAATCATCTAAAACAATCAAATTGACATGGGTTGATGCTAAGCAAAATCGAGAGTTTATTGGTCACGATCTGTTAAATCTAAAGTTACATTAAAGAGTGTTTCCACGTTGTAGAACCTCTTAAGAGAATATAAGATTTTCATGAATTCAAACAGTATAGTTCACAATACGAACTATTACAAAAATTAAGATAACTGTCTATATACTAATAACGGATGTATAAATTATCGAGAAGATAAGAATTGTATTAATCCCTTCGGATCGCTCAGATCCCACAAGCAATTGTCCTTTGTATATATTATATAATAAATTACTATATTTATTGTATTAATTAATAAAAGCATGCAACGGAATTGAACCACTTATTATATAAATGACTTAATAAATATTTTTTAATATTTTAAAGAATCTATTTCAATTTTTTTAATATTTTTTAGAAATGAACTATAAACTTAGTGAGTCAACACATAAACAGCTAAAGTAATATATATTTTTTAATTAGTAATTAGTAATATCAAATTTAGATTTTGTCTATAAAAAATTATATTCTTCCTAAAATAAAATCTCAAATAATCATAATATATGTATTTAAAAAATTAGTAATTTATAATATGTATTTAAAAATTTAATCATTAGCATAGTACAATTTTAAATATTCAGGTCAGACTCAACAATTTGTTTGCTTGATTAAAAGGCACAGTGATTTTTTTTAAAAAATAGTTAAAAGAAATCTAAAATAATAAGATTTTAAAAAATAAAAAGTAAAAATAATTAAAATCGCACCTTATAATTTTTCTATTTTCTCTGTTTTTTAAAGCAATTTCTATATTTAAGAAACAATAAGAAAATGACAATATTTTTGAAAATAACATATTTTGGTCCGTATCAATTTTTTTTTCCCTCTAATATCTGTTTATAATGTAAGTATGTAACAAAAAAAGGCATTTTACTTTATTAAAATGATTGAAAGGATTCTTTACTTAAATGTAATATTTATCATTTGTTTATATAAGTGTTCTGATTCATTGTTATGTAAACTGTAGTAGATAACTACGTTTTACAATTTATACATAAACTGTGGGAGGTTGGCACGGTTCACAGACAAAAAATAATGAGCATAAACCGCGATTAGTTACTACGGATTATGCATGAAAAAGGTGGGTAAAAACCGTGCTTAGTTACCACGGTTTATGAAAAAACTTTGTGAGCATAAAATCTTGTTGGTTATCACGGTTTATGCTTGGAGTATTATAAACACATAATCCGCATTAAGTCATCACGGATCTCATATGTGGTAAATCAAAATTTTAGAATTTGGGAGGTTGAGAGAGAACCTGGGAAAGGCTTTGAGGTTTTGAACCATTTGAGTGGTGGAGTCATGGAAGACGAAGTTTACATGTACCGATTAAATGGCGTTGCACACGTGGCTGGAAACATCGACGAAGAGGTTAGTTATACTACCTTATTATTATTGTTGTTGTTGTTGTTGTTATTATTATTATTATTATTATTATTATTTATTATTATTATTGGGAGTTGTTAGTATCATTATTGTTATTGTTAGTATTATTATTATTATTTGTATTGTTATTATTGTTATTGTTGTTATTATTAGTATTATTGTTATTATTAGTATTGTTATTGTCGTTATTATTATTGTTATTGTTTCATTATTGTTATTACTATTATCAGAGAAAATAGAAAACCAATATAGTTGTATACTAATGTTTTTAAATTATATTTACTGTTATTAATATTGCTCGTATGCTGAGGATTTTTTTATCCACATATTGCAGCCTATTAGGGTTATTAACGGTGTCAGAAGACAACAGAATATGCCTTTACACGACCGGATTATACCGTATCTAGAGACCGCAGGCTTGTATCACTTGGCTAGACTGAACAGTCAATGGTTATGGATTGATGAGCCTCTACATAGCGCATTCGTTAAGAGGTGGCGTCCTGAGACCCACACCTTTCACATGCCGTTTGGGGAGTGCACTATCACTTTGCAAGATGTGGCATATCAGCTGGGTTTGCCCATACAAGTGGATATCGTCAATACTCACCAGGGGTTTGCAATGCCGGAAGACCTCGATGCAGGGTGGAAATGTCCAGAAAAGACAATGAAAGTACACCGTATAATCATCGACCTGATCCCAAGTCGAATAGGAGAGGTCTTTAACACTGTAACTATCCCGGCCATGGTCAACTATACCTCTAGCATCCACCGTGGCAACTCGGGATACGACTCTTCCCAATCTCCGTATATTTGTGCTACTGCCTTCTGTTTTACCATCCAAACCTTCCTGTAACTAGGCCTGAACCCGTAATCAGCTTATGTTGCTTGTTGCAAGACCTTTACCGTAACCGCAGCATCCGCCCTAACCAACGGATAAATTTTCGCACAGATAACATGATAATCAAGCTGTCGGTGATCACTAGAAATAGAGGTGGCCAAGCAAGTGTGCGAACCGTTGTACCTCCTAACCTCCCAAGTGCCCTTTCGTGCACGAAGCGATATGCGAATCAACCAACTACAACCCTTGCTGAACTCCTTACATTTTCCATGATACTTCAGATGATCCGATTCCAAGACTCTGTACTCAACACCTCGACGGATGCTATAGTCCTTCACATTCAGAACAACTTCATCTTTATTCTGGAATGATTGCCCAATCTGAAATTCTGTAGAAGAATCCCCAATTGTAGCACCTCCGTCTGCCTGTTGAGCAAAAGCCTCCAAGTTTAGAGTGGAGAAGTGTGGAGGGTACTGCTATGTGCCAGAACTTGAAGGGTCATGCTGTGTATGTGGATTGGCACCTGTATCATCATCGCTGTTCCCAATGATATCTACAGGCTCCTAGTCAGAGTCATCGTCCCGCATTGCATTCTCAACTCGATCAGGTTTCCGAACCCTTGAACATCATGAATCATGCCAACACCGGTATCCACCTCAAATGCCTGCTGTCAGACCCCAGGATTCTCCAACTGTATAGAAGCAACTGCCTCCGCTCGATCTAAATCAGCCGCAAAGGAAGGGGATGCGACCTGCGGAACAGATGGTCCGGCCGCAGGCATCGAACTAGACGCACCGTCCGCGGTAGTCGAGCTATAAACTAGAGCTGATGTCCCAAAACTATCGACACCAACCTCCAACTTCGCATACAACTCGTGTATTCTGACATCCGGAAAACTCCTAACACAATGAAACAGAACCCGAATATCTTCATCGGCCGCTATCACAAACGTATCATACTTAACACTGGTCGACACAACTGCGGTGGGAATCTTGTAGAATAGCTTCTTCACCCACTTGCTCCCAAATACTCCAAACTTCTGCAAGATGCTGTTCTTTACATCTGACAAAGTGCTTGATGAATTAATAAAGACACTCAACGGTTCTCTGTCAGTGAACTTCACACTATATTTTTTGCTTCTTTGATTTTTTCCAAAGTAATGCACTAAGACAAGAAAACTCTCTTCCTCACTTGCCATTGTGAGAATGCTCCTCTTCAATAGCTTGAATCTCACTCATATATATAGAATTCTTCTTTTCATAAACCATGGCAGCTAACAAGTTCTGCATTTACATAATCCTTCATAAACCGTGACAGATTAGAGGATTTTATGGTCAAATTTCTGCCTTTGTAAACCGCGGTATTATAAACCGTAATTATCTATTACAGTTTACGTAATAATGAATCAAGATACGCAAATAAAAAAATTACGATTGTTACATTTGAATAAACATTTCTCTCATTTATTTTATTCAAATAAATTGCCCAAAAAATAATCCTAGTATTAAAATTAAACATTCACCTTCTCGTTTTTTACATGTACAGTAAAACCTGCTACAGTAGCATAGGACGCTGATGAACCATTTACATCTCCATTCACTTACCTCCACGTGGCACAGTGAAGCTGGTTCTCACGCGCCCCTGCTGCATGATGCATGCTTGCCAATACCTAAACGTCGTCGTTTCAGTTGAAGTGAATTACACGCGCCTGGACTGCATTTTACAAAATAGCAGGCAAGAAAAACTCGATGAAGCAGCATAGACTGTGGCATACCCCATACGATTACGAACGAGACCCAAATGAAAAACAATGAAATAATCAAAGAGAAATGACCAAACTCAAGGTTGCTCCATAGATTTCCCAAAAGGGAAGAATTTTTCTTTTTTAATTTAGAAAAAACAGTTTCACACTTCGTGTTAGGGTTTCTCAATTTCGGTTTGGAACCTAAGGTATGCAATTTTTCTTTTCACTTTTCAGGTGCTGTGTGTGGTTATTGATGTTGAGAAAGATCAACATTGTAGCTTGAATTTTAACAAAAAGGGGGAGAAAGAAAGAAGAAGAAGAAGAAGAAGAAGAAGAAGAAGAAGAAGAAGAAGAAGAAAGACCTAGGGATTGTGAATTGAATGTTTGATTTTTGTGAATGGCCTGCGAGAGCTGTGGCTGTGAAGGGAACTTGAATGTGAGAAAGCCTCAGTTCTATGAGTTTTATTCTTCCACTCCTAACATCGTAGCTCAAGTTATCACTCTCGGAAGGTGACAATGAATAGTGACACCCTTTTCTTCTCCCTTCTCTCTCAATCCGCATTTCTCTCTCTCTCCCTCTCTCTCTCTCTCTCTCTCTCTCTCTGTTGTTGTTGTAATTGCATGTTTTCAAGCTTCAAAATCATAATTTGTCTAATTATACTCAGTGTTATGAAATGTACGAAACCATCATAAGTTACCCAGTGATACCAAGTGTTATGTAAAATGCGTGAAATCCTAGCTAATTCTGACATATCTAATAATATACTGCCATGCAATATATTATGATTTAGCAAAGTATGTTGTATGCACAAAAAATATGTTATACATTTTCAAAGAAAGAGAAAAAGAGCTCATATATTTAAAGTGATGCTGGGAAACTAGTCTGTGTTTGTGGATACAGCGGAGTACTAAACTTTCTGAAAAAGTGACCCTTTGTGAGTATTGTTGTAGAAAGTGGTCCTTTGCAAAAGCGGTTATCTAATTCTGTTGTAGTGGTTCACAGTTTAATATCTTCCTACGTTCCCAGTGGTCACTGTCTCTAAGCGAGGAATGAAATTGGTTCATCTCATTTATATTGCTGCATTGCTTCTTGGGATTTTGATGTTTGAAAGAGAATTCTCTTGTTGCAGAAAAATCCTGCTGCATTCATTCATCACTTTCTGGGTAGGGCTAATGGCTTAGTTTCAGTAAAAAGCCATAGGGGAAAATCTTGGCCAGTTCAATTAATTAAGATGGAAAATGATATGTTCTTCCATCAGGGATGGCCATCGTTTGTGGGAGATCATCATCTGGAATGCGGTGATCTGTTGGTTTTCAGATATGAAGGTTACCTAAATTTCACCGTGCAAGTATTTGACAAGAATAAATGTGAAAAACTGGGATTAAATTCTGAATGCAGTCAAAATTCAGGCAACTTTGATAATATAAGAGGTCACAAAAGAGATAGGAATGAGAAATCCTCTCTGGATGTTATTGTTGAAGGGGCTACAAAGAAAATGAGAGGCAACAATGCCGACAACCAAGAACTTAAGCTGAGTATAGTTGGGAAAGACATATTGCAATATGAGTTAGTAAAACCTATTAGTATGTTCAAAGAAAAAGAAGAAACTTCCAGAGCATGTTCAACTAATGACATTCCGTTGCCTTTTCATGTGGGGAATAGCAATGAAGATGAAGGTAAAGTTAATTTTATTTATTTATTTTGAGTCACACAGAAAAGGTCTACTAAATTAATCCAATCTTGCATGATGAACTGGTACTTTCTACAAAATCCTAAACTCTTGCTTGCTTGAATTGTTCAATTCAATACAGATGCTGATCAATATATTCTGAATGGTATTTCACTATCAAACTTAGCAGCACATGATGAGAAAAAAGTAGCTCGATCATTTACTTCATCTTTTCCATATTTTGTAAGGATCATGAAAAGCTTCAACGTTAGCGGTTCATATACTCTGGTGGGTTGCTACGTTCCCTGCTTCTTGATTTGAGAAGGTTTTTAGTAGAATGTATTATAGAAATTGAGTTTTTAACAATTACAAATATTACTTCTCTCTAACCATATGCATGAAAATATATAATGTGGATGTAAGTTTTACACACATAAAACTCTTCTTGATACTGATTTCTGATTGGGATAATGCAGAATATCCCGTATCAATTTTCAATGGCACATCTCCCAAACTGCAAGATAAAGATTATCCTCCATAATTTGAAAGGAGAACATTGGACTGTTAATTCTGTGCCATCAACAAGAGTGCATACAAGTCACACTCTCTGCGGAGGATGGATGGCCTTTGTGCGTGGCAATAACATAAAGGTTGGAGATGTCTGCATTTTTGAACTCGTGCATGAGTGTGAATTACTTGTTCGTATTGCTGGAGGTGGAAAAGATCTACAAGACCCGGTTGCGAAACCAGATTTAAGTAACCCTAGTGCAGGACATGCTATCACTTGCCATAAGGCTTCAAGATATATGTCGGTGAATCCTAAAGACAACCCAAAAAACATAATAAACGTTGATCAATCAGTTAAAAAGCGGTCAAAGGTTGGTCAAGAAGCTGCTTTTTCCATTGAATTAAGGAAATCTGGTAAAAGATCAAATTCTTCTAAGAAAACGGGGCTTGGCAATCGGACGAAAGCTGCCAATAAAAAGTTGGGTAAGTTTTTTTCTTCTCCATTTGTCCAATAGGTTACCTTCTCACCGCTAATTTAATGTAGTTGCTTATCTTCTGTTTCTACAACAAACATTTAGGACTTTGTTTTATTTCTTGAGTACAAGGATATAATCAACTCCTAGAGTAAATGCTGAACTTTTTTTTAATTATGATTATTTTAAATTTTTTAAATTTTTATTTGTAGAAGTTTCTACCTTCCATATCATGACATCATGTTGCATTTTGAACTATATTTGAACTATAAGCAGAGACAGCTGCTCAGAAGAGGCATCGTGTTGAAGATGAATTAAGCTCACAAGCTAATGCTGGTTTGAGAATGTTGTTTGCACTCGATGAACAAAGAGTGGCTCAAGCCTTTACTTCCCCTTTTCCTAATTTTGTGAAAATCATGAAAAAGTTCAATGTCAGTGGATCATACACTTTGGTGAGTTCTACAAAATCATTTAGCTTCCACTTTCACATGTTCTTTTATAGAGCATGCATTTGATTTCAATGCTAAACCATGAATACCTGTCACATTGTAGAAAATCCCATACCAGTTCTCTGCTGCACATCTCCCAGCCTACAAAACAGAAATTATTCTTCGAAATTTAAAAGGTGAAAGTTGGACTGTGAACTCTGTACCGGACGCAAAAGGCAGAACGGTGCATACCTTTTGTGGTGGATGGATGGCCTTTGTTCGCGATAATGACATCAATTTTGGGGACACATGCATATTCGAACTTGTTGCTCAGGGTGAGATGCGGGTTTATATATCTGGGGTGGGAAAGGAGGGGCTTGAACATCAAAATGGTCAAGTGAAACTTAATAGATTATTGGCCAACGTTCCATCTACCTGCTAACGTTCTTGTTTGTGAGACAGATAAGTTGATCTTTAAATGGAGATGTTTTTTATGGTGAGAGTTGCAAAAAGATCTTTTGCATGTAGTGTATGTTTCAGTAATTTTGTACTCTTTAGTGGTATATGTTTAACACTTCACCATTCACATCTCAATTCATCATCACCCCAAGATATTTCATATTAGAATATATTATTAGTAATGCTTATTATGCCATTGCTTTTGAGTTCTTCTCAATGTGATTGCCTATTAGACTATATTAATTGCTGCCTATTATGTCATAATCTAAAACTATTGTATCACTGTCCCTGGGTTCATGCAATATTGGTCTCATTCAGGTAATCAAGGTTAGCATTGTTTGATTTTGTCTTTCTGAAAATAGTTTATGCATTGCTTAATCATATTCCATATCCATGGGGTCTTGATTTATAAGTTAATTGTTGCTTTCTTATGTTGGCCATGGTTAAATTATCTTCCATAATCACGTATCAGCAATATAACTCTTGATAATGATGCTTTTTGTTTTCAGCATTTTGTATAAAACTGTTAATAAAATTTCACAAAAAAAAAAAGAGATTTTATTGTTCACTTTTTTCTTACAGGTTTTTCTAATTTAAATTCTCACGTACAATGATGTGATGTAATTTAAACAGGTTATAAGGTGCTTTTAATACATGTGACGTGTGTGATGTCTAAAGTAGAAGTTTTAGGCATATATTCGTTAAGAAGATTAATCATTTCTATATATATCTCTGCTTGATGCTGTGTTCAACAACTTTTCCAGTTTTCCATCTTGTGATAATTGGTGCCACTAGATTCCATTTTCTCAAAAGTGGTAATCAAACTTGTGTTGGAGAATCATGAAGACTGGTGAATACTATTTACTATCTTAATGTGTTGTAGCATCAGTCAATCTCTCTGATTCCTTCTGCCACAAATTCAATTCCTAAAATCTCGAGCCGCAAGGAGTATTCAATTTGCCATTTCACCATCCTTGTACTATTCTGTTATGAATCTTATGATTCTCACTTAAACATTTACAATTTTCTTTTCTCTAGTCATTAAATTTTGTTAAATATCAACTATGACCGGCTCAGAGACTATATGAGATATGAGACATGCAAACACATTAGGAATACTATAATTTCATGCAAATGTTTTTTATAATTTTAAAAGATATTGTATTAAAGAGTATCCTAAGGGGCTCATTTTTTGGATATGTAAATTCTATGTGTTGTGCATGATTATGGAAGTGGGTGGTGCTAGATATGAGTGTGGGGACAGTTTTTTTTGAACTATCAAGTGAAGAAAATGGACAGTTCGATTTCTTTATTAAAATGTTTAAGAACACAAATCGGACGGTCCGATTTGTGTGAGAGGAAAAATTGGAGGGTTCGATTTGTATTTTTAATTTTTTTTATTTTGAAAACAAAAATCGGATGATCCGATTTTAATATTAAATTTTTTTTAATTGTCTAAAACACAAATCGGACGGTTCGATTTGTGTGCTGTAAATTTTTTTAATTTTTTAAATACAATCGGATTCTTAACACCATAACTGCGTAAAGCATTCATACATTTCATAATTATGTTGTACGAGTAAATTCCCATAATGGTCCCTGAGGTTCAATGAATTACTCAATTTGGTCCTTGAGGTTCCAATTTCACTATAGTGGTCCTCCAGACTCGGGTCAATTTCGGTGCTGACTCAGTTAACGATGCTGATGTGACACTCCTTTGTCACGCTGGAGGTTCTCAAAACGATGTTGTTTTGGTTTGGTGCCCATTCTTGGGCTAAACGATGCCGTTTAGGTGTGAAAGTTGCATCAAAATAGGCCCGATTAAATATAGGAACTCCTTTGCCTTCTATACTTTCACTCTCGTTCTTCTTCTTTTTTCCTTCTTCAATGGCGAAATATTAGAGGTCAGTTTTTTGAGATTCTTTGTGTCACGTGATGACAGTGACGTTGACGAAGTGCGTTTGATCATCTTCTCCTCACTTGGAAGTTAGGTCACGCTGCATTATCGAGTGAGTGAAGGTAAGCTTCGTTTATTTTAAAAAGTGATTATTTTATACAATGGCGGTATTATTAATGTTACTGATGCAGATGACTGTTAGCGTTTTTTTAGTTGCTAGGATTTCATACATTTTTTGGTGGATTGGGATTTACGTTCTATTTTTTTTAATAGAACAGAGATAGGATAAAATTACATAAAGTAAATATGTAATTTAAAAGATACATAAAGTAAAATCCTAATAGTTGAAAACAGAATTGCCATAGATACATTAATAATCAAGTTTATATTTGATGCTACAAAAGAATAAAAGGTGTTGCACGAGAAATAACATCCCTTCCATAAGCTCCATATTCAATGTACCTAAAAAGATGCTTGACATGGATTGGAATTTGGAATGTTATTATACTGTTATTTAGATGTAGACACTTTAAATGTGTTTTACGTGAGGAACTACTATAAAGAATTTGGATACACTGACATAAAGCACTGTTGGTGGCTCCTTCTTGGTAGAGGCCTGGAGAATGGTTTAAGAAAATTGAGTAGCGACAAGGAACTAACAGAGATGGTCATTTGTGATAACAAGAATAGAGGAGTGGTTGATGTGTACTAGAACATAGTATTTCGATTCCAGAGGTATTAGTAGGCAAGGAGTTAGTGATGTATTTGAATGATGATGATGGTGGTAAAAGTGCTGCATCTCTTGCAATTGGAACTCATGAAAAAGGTGTTGCATCTGGTTCCTAAACACATTCCTAGCCCCAATAAGAAGGAGACTAATGAAAAAGCTAAAGAACCATCATCCAACAGCTCCTTAATTGTGACCCCTGTGAATGTCTAGCTTGTGAAGATTGAGCTCTTTTAGCCAACTGAATCTGAAGTCAACCCAAAACGAAAGTCCTCTTCACCGGCATCATCAATCCCAATCAATCCAATGTGAAGTGCTAGCTCAGGAATAGCAGCAAGGATGGCAAATTACATAAAATTTGTACCAACTCCAAGATTCAAGACTCCAAAAAAGAGCTGAAGACTTTAGATCATTATATATATGTATATATAGGCTTTTATTTTTTTGAAAAACTTCGACAGTGTTTGATTAAAGATGTGCAGTCTTAAGTGTCATTTTTTGGTCTATGACTATGGCTGTGGGTAAATATTATACCACAACCTTTTTTGCATTATGTTTGGTATCTTGTACATATGATTATAATATTATGACTCCTTATAGTGATTTATTATTTCCATTCGTTATACTTATTACTTGAATCAGGTAGGCATCATTCATAATCTGATGCAATTACATGACCAACATTATAACAACTTCAGATTTTTTTATTCATATATTTTATTCATTACATAAACTAACAACAAAAGAACATTATTATAACAACTTCAGATTTTTGCATTCATATATTTCATTCATTAAATACATAAACTAACAACAAAGTGCATTCAAATTTTACATAACATTATAACAAAGAATAATATCATTAAAAGCAAAATCAATACTAACAAATGAAGAATCATTTCTTGATTTCTAACATCATCTTCCACCTTTGCTAATCTTCAGGCATAGTTTAGCTTCAGTTCATCATTTTGATTAACAAGTTCTGATTTTTTGACATCTTCATCTTGCTCAGTGTTTGTCCACATAAACCACCCACACCACCTCTTCTCATTTTTTTGAAACAAAAAAAAAAATTTAAATATACTGCAGAAACAAAAAAAGGTTTGTTTGGACTCAAATATGTCCCATACCATCGCAAAACCGGACGGCAGCCACAGCCACACCATTCTGGCACGGGTGCTGTGTTCCCACGGTTAGTAGTCATCGCACAGTACCCATTCGAATGTGACTTTATCAAACTGCCTTCAGCAATGCTCCCACTTCCCATAATAGTTTATTAATGTCAAATAAGTGCAGATGATCAAAGAACTTTGATTAAGAAGAAGAAAAAGAAAAAGAAGAGGAACGCAATCTGAACATTGAGAATGAATTAGGGTTTTATAATGGGAGAAGGACTAAATTGGATACAATTACAATCTTTTCAGGTCATCAGCCGTTGGAAACCTCCAGCGTGGTAAAGGAGTGCCACATCAGCACTCCGTTAACTGAATCAGTACCGGAATTGACCCAAGGACTATTATGGTGTTCGGAGTTGAGTCTGCAGGACCACTATGGTAAAATTGAAACCTCAAGGACCAAATTGAGTAATCCATTGAATCTCAGGACCATTATGGGAATTTACTCTACGTTGTACACCATTTTCCTTCCATATCTAAATTAAAAAGTGATCCTAAGGAGTATCAATGCCCGCCATTTAAGAATAGAAAACTTATAAAAAATTTTATCCATTAAAAGCTTCAACTTTTTCTTTAATAGATACTATAACTATGAAGTTGCTTAAGATTTTAAATTTAGAAATAGCAATGTTAAAAAGAAAATTGATATCAAATAATATGATTTAGCAATGTTCCTTTAATCAATTGATCATTTGATCTCATCTCCTTAACAAAAACCCTTTCAAAAGAAAAAAGAATGGTCATGCTATGTATATACTAGTAAGTTATAAGTTATTTATATAAAATATAGGCTCAAAACATATGTTAAAAATATATAGAATACCATAAGTAAAAATATATGGCTGATGTAATGGTTATTTTTTAATGTATATATACATATAAATCAATCATACATAACCATCGACGGACACACATAGAAGAGGCTGAGGGCAAATGTCCCACTTACTAATATATGGGGTATATATAATAGATGCCCCATTACTTTAATTATTTACTTTTACTGTTAAAAATATTTTAATTTTACTCACATATTAAATATTAAAATGTTTTTATCTAGATAAATTTTAGTAGTTTATTTTGTCGTTTAACTAACCATTTATTTTTAACAAAAAATACAATGACCTTTTTGGTGCCTTAAAAGTAAAAATACAATAATTCCATCCTACTTACTTATTTATCTAAGAAAAATTGCAGTTTTTTAATTAACGATAAAAAAAAATGAAAGCTGAATATATTATCTTTAAATTCAAATGAGATACAAAAAATTTAATTTAGTTAAAAATTTTACATAATATAAAAACATGAAAAAAATTAATTATAAATTTATTTTTAAGTCATATTGTATTAGTTACTTTCATATATTAACTGACATGTTTTAGATTAATATACATAATTATGCTTAGATTTTATATTTTATATATACATATGTGTATGTATGCGCATGTTTGTTAATTTTTGCCTCCATTACATACCAACAAAATAAGGCAAGTCTACCTTACATTTTGTTTTTTTATATACTTTTTAATATTTTTATTTTACATATTTTGTAAAAAAGATAGCAGGATTAAAGAAAAGGAATTATTTAATTTGAGTTTTTATTTTTTATTTTTATTTCCAATATTTTTTAGAAAATTGTGAGGAAGAATGATAAAAAATTTTAAAAAATTATTTTTTGTTATTTTTTCTTATTTTTCATACAAAATATTAAAAATAAAAATACAAACTAAAAAACTCTAAAACTATATTTTCTATTTCCACTCCATGTTATAACTTTTAATTTTTCCCAAATTTTTTAAAACAGAGATATACTAATAACAAAAAATAAAAAATTTCACAAAAAAAGATCTATTGCTATATATTGGAGATATGAAAAGAAATTAGTATACAATTTTTTTCCTCAAAATACCTTTTACCATATAATGTATCGGAAAATATTGGCTCATTTTTTTTTATATAAAAATGATGTGTGTATCAAAATACCTTTTACCATATGATGTGTTACGGAGGTTAGGAGGTAATACATAGTTGTGATGGTGCTATCTTTTTTTAATTGATGGTAAAAAATTTGGACTTTTTTATTTTTTTGAGGAGAGAGAAAAACACAAATCGAACAGTCCGATTTGTGAGGAGCAATTAACGATCAACATTTTGCATAATGAAATCGGACTCACCGATTTTATGCATATGAAATTTTTGTTAATTTCGTTAGAACGCTAATCAAACGGTCCAATTTGAGTTGTTTCAAAATTTCAAATGGTAAAAAGGTGATCGAACCATCCAATTTGTTTGGTTATATATACACAAGTTAGCCAAAGTCTTCACTTCTTTTTTTTCGTCTCTAAATATTCATCTTTTTCTTTCCATTGTTTCAAAAAAAAAAATAATCAAAGTTGAGAGTGTTCAATGTGAGTATATTATCATCGATGATTGAGTTATGTTAAAAGTATATTATTATGGACAAATTTTGTTACAAAAATATGGAGTGAAATTTGTATGTGATAATCCATTAGATATTGTTATTCCATTTACATTGTCATTTGAAGAACTAAAAAGTGTGATTTGTGAGAAAATGGATTCTGAAATATCTAGGAGAGTGTATTTTGTGCAGATATCCTATTTTGTGTTTGGCGGATTCGTTCAATTTCAAACTAAATATGTAACCGATGAAGCGAGCATGCAATAAATATTTTCAGTGTATATTGAAACTCGGTCAGGAGTATCGTTCATCGAGTTGTATATTGAGTTCGAGCAATTTGAAGCGGACCAAGGTATTGAATTGGAAGATTATAATAGTGAAAGCGAGGAAGAGTTTGAAAGTAATTATGAGATCGTTGATGCGGGTGTAGACGATGATCAAGTTGACAACATTACAGAGACATATGTAACAGATGTGGTAAATGTACTAATAAATTAGTATCCATTTGAGGAGCTTACTTTCATACGTTCGTTGGACTTGGATGCCATGTATGCACCAAAGTTTTCTTAATATGTAAATGCAGGTATGTTATTTGCACATTTGTATGATAGCTTAATATTATAGATTGATTAGAGTATATGACCAACATATGTGATATGTGAAATTTAATTTATTAAATAACAATGAATAACTTATTTATTTAGTTAACAAATAGAATAATTACCTGTTGATGTATATTTAGTAATTGTTTATGTATATTTTTTAATTTAGTAAATAACATTTGATTACTTATTTATATTTTTATTTGGATAACAACAAATATTGAATTATAATTTATGATTTATACATAGATTTTATGATTTAATAGTAATTTATTTAGCTGAAATGTAGCTAAAATACAAGGTCTAACAAATACAAATAGACCTTATATATATTTCGATACCAATATTTGTGAAGACACTAAAGACACAACAAGAACATGATTATACCGATTTGTCTATTGCATTACCCAAAAAGAGTGAATAACGGATCAATCTTGATTCTTAGGACCAGTAAGTACTTTGTCATGTGCTTCACGTAGATCTTGCTCCTAATGAGAAACACTTTGGGGTAAATCAAACTGTCTCATCAATTTATTGGATGTAGGCCACTCAACGCATTCAAAAGATATTAATGGCACCATGGCACTTCAAATAACTGAATGTTGACGGATATAAATGGGAATCACGTCTATCTCAATGCGATCAACACTATAAACTTCTCAAACAAACTGGACATATTGAAAGTAAAAGAGAATTACACATAAAACAATAGTACAGTTAAAACAAAAATAAATACTTATTTATTACAACATACTTGTCCTTCTTACATATCATCCAATTACCTCCTAAAGTAAGCAAGAGAATGAAATCTGTAAACTCAGCACGCTCCCAGTTACGCCATCTGACATCAGACAATCTCTTAATTAATTTTTATCGTAAGAATTAAAATACAATGTGCTGCACTTTTTTAAAGCAAATAGTAATTAATTTTACCTATTTGCAATCGAAAAGAGTTGAGAATGACTAAAAATTAGCGTAAAAAATAGTAGACGGCTCCAAACAAAAATATCAGTGAATATTTATAATAACAATTAGCTCAATAATTATTCAAAAAATTTTTAAATTTATTTTATTATACTAACTGATATTTCTAACAATAAATAATAATATTATACGTATATATCTAATATAATATTTTTACTTAAATCTATTACTATTATTTTTATTAAATTAAAACATTTAATAATAAAAATTTACATAATTTAAATAATCAAAGGTAATTAATAATATAAAATTTCGGTTTATTAATTTATTTTATTTTTAGTCTTCTAGCTATTGTTTTTAAATTTGTTGGTGGTGTTGTTCTTTGCTCATCCAACAATGAAAAAAATGAAGAGAGAAGTGGAGTTGAGGGAATGGGTTTCGGATAGTGAGAAGGGTGAGAGTGCCAACACTGGGAGCACTGCATGCAAGCCACGTATTTTGGGTACGCAAATCGGACGATTCAATTTATGTACCATCTGATTAGTATAATCCAACCGTTCGATTACTTTTTCTTTCATCAGACCATCCGATTTATTCAACACTTCCATCACGGTAGTGTCAATCACCCTACACCCCAATAACTTTGCTATACACCAGCTGCTGCCCCATATCAAAATTAAAAGGTTCCACAATATTTTGTTAATTCTAAAAAATAAATCTATAATTTTTTTAAGTGTAATATTCTTACCATCTTAACTAATCTCAAGTTTTTTATTATTATTATTTTATAAAAAAAGTGAATATTTATAATTTCGGTAGCATTTCGAAATGGGAACCCTTTTTCTACTTTCTAGTACACATTACACAATATACACACGCACACCGCTTTGATCGATCGATTCGAATTGAATTAGATTCCTTATCATCATTTAATTTAACGTCTTGTGTTTATGTTGGTGGGTTTTACACTAACACTATTCTGCTAGGGTGTCACGTGTTTCTACCTTTTTGGTTTTTGGGGTTTGAGCCCCTCTAAGCTCTGCTTCTCAGCTCTGTCAACTGGGAACAATTCCCGTTAACCCCTCTTCATTTCTTCAATCAAAACTCAAACTTTCCTCTTCTTTGAGCTGAAGAATCCAGATCATGGAAGGATCAGAGATTTCCCATCACAACAGATCCTGGGTTGAAGACATTTATTGGAACCATTTTCAGTTCCTTCATTTCGCAAAGTTTATGCCCAGCTCTTATAATCAGCATCTTGTAAGCATCTTCTTCCTCACTCTTGTAAATCAACGAAAATTAAATACCCTTTTAACTCTGTGTAAGGAAATGAGTGATTTTTAATTTTTGGGTGTGGGGGAAATTGAATTTGGGGATTTTAGTTCATGCACGGTGTCTGCGTACCCTTCTTGCTCCATTGATTAATTTTTTTCCCTTCAATTTGTTTCAACTATGTTATTTGCAATGTAGGGCTTGTGATTCGGTTCTGCAGAAAGAATTTTTGTTTAATTCAACGTTGTTTTAGGTTCTGCAAAAAGTGTTTCTACAACTAGAAAATTGCTATATAATTGAAAAAGTTTGAAAATGGATTTTTTTTTAATTTAACCAAATATAAGAAAGAAAAATTGATTATTTTTTAAGTATTTATTTATTTGTTTTGGTTTTTTGGCTAAATAAACTGAAACAAACACACCCTTACTTCTCTGAAATTCCAAGTTGCTAAAACACCTTGTTTTGCTTTGAAAGAGTTCTGTGTTTTTGAGCTTGCATTGTAGTAGAGGAAAAACATGCATCATCATTGTAGGTTCCGCCCTTACTATGATCCTCACTCTGAACGGTGACAATGTTTGGATCTTTTTAATTGAAGGAGGAACCAAAGCAAAAGAAAGTAATAAAATGGAGAAGTAGAAAATAATATGTGGGTTGTTCATGCATAATTATTTTGGTGGTTGTTATTCAATCACTAGCTATACTTGAGATATGTAGTGGTAAATGTTTAGGGTTTGAGTTACATTGTGTTTGGAGTTATGTTGCCTACACCAAGATCTCTCTCCCATGCATTGAATGGAGTGATAAGATTTGGCCCTCCAATACCTGTTAACCTGAATCAAGCTTTTGTTGCTTTCCGATTCATTCATGTTCAGGGGATTTTCGCAAATTTGGCATATATCCAAGCACAAGTGTTGGTGTTGTACCAATGTTAATAAGCAACATATTTTTTTCTTGTCTTCTTTTTCTCATAGCTGGAATTTAAATTTTGACTATAGGCACTTCCCAAAGCATTTTATGGTAATTTGAAGAAGAAGCTGCCAGAAAATGTGAGCCTTCGAGGTCCTGGTGGTGCCCTGTGGAATATAGGGTTGACAACAAGAGAAGATACCTTGTACTTCACACACGGTTGGAAACAGTTTGTGAAAGATCACTCCTTGATAGAGAATGATTTCCTGGTATTTAAGTTCAATGGTGAATCAACATTCGATGTTCTAATATTCGATGGGAAGAACTTCTGCGAGAAGGCTGCTGCTTATTTCGTTCGAAATGTCGGAAACGGGAATCCAGAAAATGGGATTGGACGCTTGACAATGAGAAAAGACACTGAGAACTCTAATGCTGGTGTAGAATGTGCATCGCCTCAGAAATCTGTGCATGTTAACAGTTTCCCAGTGCCAGACGCTGTGCCTGTACGCACCGAACCTCCTAGTGAAAGAAATTTTAATGGCGATGTTGAATTCTCCACCCCTAAAGAAGTTGTTAATGTAGATGGTGATGCCGGTGTTGAAGTTGATGCTAACGGAGTGACGATGTCAGAAGGTCGCACCCGCACTACTGGTAAAAGGATTAGGAAGCCGACTCAAGCTTTTAACCATTTCCAAACTAAGCGGAGACCAGTAAGGGTGACAAAAACATCTAATGCACATAAGGAAGTAGCAAACGTGGTAATCGGTAAAGTTCTACTCTTCAAATAAGAACAGAATACCTTGTGTTTCATTTTATGGATATTATATCTTCAGAAAGCAAAATGTCACAAAGTTTCAAATGGTTAGCAATTCCAACTTCAAGTAGTTGAGCACTGCACTTGTTTTCTCTATCAAGTCGATGACTTGAGCATTTGTTTGAAACACAAACTAGTTTTTCTAAAATATTCCACTTTGGTTTACTTCTAAATGAAGCAAATCTCCCTTCAAATATGGTATATTATATTATGTATATTAGATAATTTGCTTGAATCTTAGAAAAATGCTGTATATTATATGATGTAGTTACATTATGGATTGTGATTTCATATTTTTATTTATGTTATATCCTTCTGTACGTACACCAGTATCCTAATTTTTGCAAAATTTTCATATCCTTTTCCCATATCCATACCTAGTACTGGTTAAGTAGCTTCAAGTGTAAGTTGTAGACTTGTAGTCTGAAACTTAACTAGAGTTTTATATCAAAATTATACATCAGTCTAAGCATTACCCTATTAAGTGGCGTTGGCGAAACTTAAACCATCCGAATAGTAACAGCTGCTCTTTCTTGAAAATTAGGTTCTTTGCAAATGTTTATTTCAATTTGAATTAATATTTTAGCTGTTTAATGATATGATACCTTACTGTTGCTCATATTAACAGATGCAGATGCAGATCCTGAACCTGCTTCCGCGGGTAAAAGTGAGGGTGGGAATTATGAATTATATGTCTCACAGAGGAGGCCTGTCACTGAAGAAGAGATGAATAGTACCCTTCAGATGGCTAAGGCAGCATGTACCGATGACAGCCTCTGTGTTGTCATGCGACCAACGCATGTTTACAAGAGATTCTTCGTGGTAATAATTTCCCTCCTCAGCTTTCCTTGTTAGGATTTGTTTTTGGTTTAGGTTCTAATGTGCCGTGAGTTTTTGCTTTCAATTTTATCCCAATACTAAACCGGTTATTTAAACTTTGGTCTTAATATACACTATCCTGAGTAGCCTTCTTTTCTTGTGAAACTTGGGCCTCTTTTTTTCTGTTTTCACTTTTTATATTTTAATGTTTTTGGTTTTCAAGATCTTGTGAAGGGAAATATGAAACAAAAGATATGATTTATCATTTTCATTGAATTCAGCTTTTTTTTCTCCAACAATTTGTAAAAAACAAAGGGGAAAAAATGAAATGAAAACAGATTCCAATCAGACCTGGGTGCAATTGGTTTTTACTCTATCTATTGCTACTAATTGTTTTATCTTTTGCTGTTACCAGTCGCTCCCGAATAAGTGGATACTGCAACATATCCCTCCACGAACTCAAGACATTATATTGCGTGTGGTTCATAGCGAATGGCTTGCAAAATACAGCTACCATAACCCTAGAAACACCGGAGGACTGAGCGGAGGGTGGAAACGCTTTACCCTGGATAACAACCTGGAAGAGTACGACGTGTGTGTTTTCAAACCCGGAGGGCTGATGAACAACACATTGATCTTGGATGTCAACATTTTCAGAGTTGTTGAGGAGATTAAGCCTTTGACACAAGTGAGAGCTGCAGGATCAGCCAAAAAGAGTGGTAAGAAAAAGGCCTTAAAGGCCATCCAAATATAATAGAACCTCTCTTGTTATCCCATCTTTGTGGATATTTCATGTTGTCTTGAATTAGTGTAATTTGTTGTTGGAAGTGTAATGTACCTTAAAACAGGTCGGAACTTAGTAGTCTTATGGGAGAGACTTAGTTCCTCATGATGTGTGTATTGTATGCTATTCTCGGATTGTGTTAACTTCTATGTGTCTTCTAATGGTAATTTAGTGTTAATCATCTCTATTGCAGCACCCTTTGTAGGCCTTTTTAGTCTTTAGGCTCAATTAATTACATAGCAAATCTTCCTATCCCTTTCTTAAGTTACATGTTATATTTTTCACTTCTAGATGATTCAAAAATCAAAGTATTTGTCTATTTGTAATATTTAGGTAGTATTTTTCCCCCCTTTCAATGATACCCTTAATGATCTTAAATGTGGGACATTATTGATACAATGGGTTGAGAAGAGTAATGAATCTAGTTTTTCTGTAGGGTTAATTTTGTCTAACAGAATTTTTAGGATTTTGGCAGATAAATTTAACTTAGGAACCTATTGTAGATAATGGGAATTGTGAAGGGCTTAGTGTCTACTCTATTTTTTAAAGACCCTTATTCATATATGTATCAATAAAAAACATTTTAACATCTCTAAGACTCTGACACAAGATCTTATATTAAAACAATAAATTATTTACTATTTTAACTAATCATAGATTTACTATTATTATCTACAACAAAGCCTTGTCCCACTAAGTGGGGTCGAGTACATGAATCCAACAATGCCATTGAGTTCTGTCATGTATCATGTCTACAAAGAGACTGTTTACATGTAGATCTCGTTGGATCACCTTATGGATGGTCCTTATGTCTTCTTCTGCTTTTCATCCTTTGTCTATTTTCTATTTTATCCGTCCTCCTGATTAGGTGTTCTATCGGTATTCTTCTCACGTATCCAAACTATCTGAGATGCGATTCTACCATCTTTTTCACAATGGGTGCTACTTCAACTCTCTCTCTTATATCTTCGTTTCTTATTTTATCCAATCGCGTATGACCATTCATCAATCTTAACAACATCTTCATCTCTGCCAAATACACTCAAGATACTTAAAACTTTTAACTTTTCGTAAGATGTTTTCTCCAATCTTCACCTCTATATTAGAGTTTTTCTTTCTAAGGCCGAACTTACATTCTATATATTCCGTCTTGCTACGGCTTATGTGTAGATCATACACTTCTAGAGCTTCTCTCTATAAGTCCAACTTCTAATTTAGGTATTCCTTTGACTCTCCCATAAGGACGATACCATCAGCAAAAAACATGCACCATGTCACAGGCTCTTGGATGTGCTCTGTGAGTATTTTCAAGACTAATGTGAAAATGTATGGATTTAAAGATGATCCCTGGTGTAATTCTATACCAATAGAAAATTTCTCTATCACACCACCTTAGAGTCTTCATACTAGTTGTGGTCCCATCATATATGTTTTTAATTGCACGAATATATGTTATCATTACTCTCTTCTTTTCTAAAACTTTCCATAAGACTTCCCTTGTCACCCTATCGTATGCTTTTTTCAAATCAATAAACACCATATGTAGATCCCTTTTATTACTACGATACCTCTCCATCATCCTTCTTAACAGGTATATCGCATCGGTGGTGGATCTGCCGGGCATAAATCCAAATTGGTTCCCTGTTACTTGTGTCTCTTTTCTCAATCACCGTTCTATCACCCTCTCCTATAACTTCAAGGTATGTTCATGAGTTTGATCTCTCTATAGTTTCTGCAACTTTGTATATCCCCTTTATTCTTGTAGATAGGTATCAACGTGCTCTTCCTCTACTAATCAAGCATCTTCTTTAGCCTTAAAATCTCATTAAAAAGCTTGGTTAACCAATTGATGCTTTTTCCTCCAAAACCCTTCCAAACCTCAATCGGGATGTTATCAAGTCTTGCTGCCCTGCTATTTTTCATCTGCTTTAAAACTTTTTTTTATCTCGAAATCTCAAATCCTTCGATAGTAGTCAAAGTTTTGATTTTCTTCACTTGTGCATAACCGATTAAGGCTTGAAAGAGTCTTATGTTCTTCATTAAATAACTTGTAGAAGTAGCTCTTCCACCTTTCATTAATCTTCTCCTCTTGAGTCAGCACCTCTCCATCCTTATTCTTCATGCACTTAACTTGGTTTAAATCTCTAGTTCTTCTTTCACGACTCTTTTGCGATTCTATATATTCTTTTTTCTCCTTCTTTCGAGCCCAAAGACTGGTAGAGACCCTCATATGCTCTTATTCTTTCTTCACTTACAGCTACTTTTGTCTCTTTCTTAGCCGCCTTATATTTTTCCCAATTATCTGCATTGCGGCATAAAGATCACTCTTTAAAGCACTCCATTTTTATCTTTATCTTTTCTTATACACTCGCATTCCATCACCAGGACTCCTTATCTTTTGGTCATATCCCTTTAGATTCACCAAAACTCTTTTGTTGTTCTTCTAATAACTTCTGCCTTCTCCTTCCACATCTCTTCCGCGCTACCATTCCCATCCTACTTCGCCTCTTCTCCTACCCGTCTTAGGAAACTTCTTTGTTCCTCACCTTTCATCCGCCACCACTTCATTCTTGAGTTCTTCGTATGATGTCTTTTTCTCAACTTTTACTCAACGCGAAAATCTATGACGAGCATCCTATGTTGTGTTGTTAAACTCTCTCCCGATATAATTTTACAATTAATGCAAGATTTTCGGTTGACTCTCCTCAATAAGAAGTCGATTTGAGAGCTTGTCATGCCACTCTTATAGGTTATAAAATGTTCGTCTCTCTTTTTAAAACATGTATTTGTGATGAGAAGGTCAAAGGTCGAGGAAAAGTTCAAATGTTTTACCCTCGACATTGATCACTCCGAAACCATGGCCTCCGTGAATACTTCCATACCCAATCACTTCTCTTCCAACTTGACCATTTAAATCTTCTCCAAAGAAAATCTTATCTCTCGAAGGGTCCGTTTTGGACCAAACTCTCTAGATCCTCCCAAAACATTATCTTGTGTTGTTCGTCCAAACCCACTTGCGGTGCATAGACGCTAATCACATGAAAAGCACCTCCCTCCACCACAAGTTTGATAGAGATGATCCGATCTCCTACTCTCTTGACATCCACTACGTCCTTCTTCTATTGTTTATCCACAATAATACAAACCACATTTCTATTCTTCATCTTTCATGTATACCAAAGTTTGAAACCAGAAGTATCTAACTCTCTAACATTCGCATCAACCCATTTTGTTTCTTATAGACACATAATGTTAATCTTCCTCCTTGTCATGGTGTCCACCACCTTCATGGATTTTCCTGTTAGAGTGCCTATGTACTCAAATCTCAATCTTCTTTTGCTTCGACATTTACTTTTTACTTTGTAAACTAGCTTATTTACCCTCGTCCGTTCACGAAAACGCGGGAACCCTTGCTCATTTAACACTACATTCGAGCACTGATGCAGCGGCTCTTACTCATTTGACATTGTACTCGAGTCATATAGCGCGTTGCTTCCAAGCAACGACCTAGCTTTGACGCAATAACGTCTTTGATTTATGTCATAAATATTCGACTAAGTTTTTATATTAGTTGTCGAAGACCTAACACGACCCTCCTCTTTTATTCGGACTTAGGACCGGCTATGTACTGCAAGTGTAACATAGGCGGAATTATGTTATTATTTAATTAATAAAAATATAAACTAATAAGCATGTTAGTGCATATTAATGTAATGGTATATGTAATGTTGCTAAGCACGTTATGAATGTAGGAATAGAAAAAGGGGTGGATAATGGTTATGGATGATCCATGTCTATAAAACTTAAAAAACTAAAATAGTAAGATTAATTTGCCTCTTATTTTTATCCACATATCAAACACGATTTAATTGTCCAATATATACCAACTTATTTCATTGTACATGTCTTTTTAAAGGAAACACTGAAAATATCCTTCTCTTCTATTTTCAAATTGCCATCTAACCCTCCTCTATCCACTTCCACGGTTCTACCCCACACCACCATCCTTTTTTTCTGTAGATGCTCAATCTTTATATTTTGATTACTAAATGAGCTCTTTTGTCTTAAGTTATTTTGTAGGGATAAGTTTTAAGTTTTATATAGATTGATGATTTTTTTTTATTTATTTATTGTTCTTCCTTTTAAAAATTAGAATTTTTAGAAGCACTAACTGGTTGTTAATTGGTTCCATAATTGTTTGGTAGTGTGTCTAAAACTCATTCTAATTGAGAAAAACCAAGGATGGTTAAATTGAACAAAATTATAGACGAAGGGGAATTGATTCTAACCCCTAAATGGTTTTTCAAACGTTCACTACATTAAAAATTCAATAGTTGGCCAATGAGGAGTGTTTATTTTATTTTATTTTATCTTTTTATGTTTAGTTATGATTTCAATATGTGTATTATTTTTTCTCCTCCTCCTCTTTTTGATCTCGGCCCCTCTAATTATTATGATGTACAAATATTGCCCTTTTTCTGATCATGAAATTTGAAATATATGGTTTTTGTTTTTGGTAAACAATTTGAAATATATGTTATCTTTGTCATTCTAACAGATTCATATCTTTTGCCAGAGTAGATTCAAGTTTTCAATTTGTTAATCGGGTTAAGCCCACATGAGGCCCATAGGACTTGGTAATGTATATGCAGGGCTCATGAATAAACTCTCTATTTCTCATTGGCTTTTCTCATATGTGAAATTGAACATATACCATGGAAGATGGAACTTATTAGTTACTAACTTGCCAAGATCCTGGTTAGAATTATTGAAATGAATATTATTCAGTGTTATTGGATTGAAAACATTATTCAGTTGGTAATTTTTTTTTGTTCATACACACTCACTCACTCACACCCACTAAAGATTTTATAACAATCCAGCTACAGCTGGAATTTAAACTTGGGATGTAGCAATTATGAGGCAAATATATGGGTCATTGGTGCAATGCTTCTGCCACATTATTCAGTTGGTATTTCAAAATATGTGTATGAAATGTTTTTTCTTGGGTTATTATATGTGTATGGGCTTTTTGCTAGGTCCGCTAGCCATAAATCCTCAGCCTCAACCATCTATCTCTTTGGAGTCAACATAATTGTTAGTAATCAATTTGGTTGATTTAATTGTTAATTTACTAATTTATTTAAATAAATATTAAAAGTTCAAATTTGTTTTATTTGTAGAGTAATTCATTAGCCAATAACAAATCAATCATATATGTAACAAATTAGAATGAAAAAACACGAGAAAACAAAACATAATTGTTAGTTTCATAGTAGTTTATTTTCAGCTAGTAAAAGAGTAATTGTAATATTTGTATGAGCTTTTCTTTTGTCAAAAGAAATAAATTATTAATAAATAGTATACGCTTAAATATCACCAAAAAGTTAAATACACGATATAAGTCATAATAGTCGAATATAGATTTATATAATCATACCAAATACTGTCAGCAAAAAAAATAAAAAATTTAACATTACACTTTGTTATCGCTTATCTCAAGGTATAATATTTCTAGATCAACTTGTATATAATTGCAATTGTCATCCAAAATTTTATTATTCAATAAACTAAAAAAAAAAAAATTGTCTTACACAATTCTATTGTAAAATCATCAACTTAATAATTTTTAAATTAATTTTCAAATACTTAATTACTACACCGTAAATACTAATTTTAATATAATTGATTGCCAATACAAAGTCTTTGAATTTAATGGTTCTTAAATTATAAGTTATTTTTACTCATAGTTTGAGTTAATAAACGTTAAATTGAAAACAAAAATTTTATTAAAAAATGGTGAAAATTCATGTGCAGTCGACTTTACGTGAAGTTGATAGTTGGGAGTCGTTAGATGAAAATTTAGTCAAATTAGTCAAATTAATCAAATCATCTAAAGACTCTTAGCTATCAACTTCACAAGTCCACTGAATCTTCACCTTAAAAAATATTTTGTAAAAATTATTTAAAAAAAAAAGACTAAACCTCATAATATAGAAAGTTAGAAACATAACTAATGTACTTATTAGTAATGGATTCTATTATTCTAAATTAACCTCTTAAATTTTAGATAATTAATTTTAATTATAATATCAATTTTTCCTTCTACCATTACCACCCACTCCCCTACTCCACTGGCACTACCCCTAGTCTCAGTCTTGTCTCCACCGTCGCTGTTGCTATGTAATCTCTCTCCACCGAGGCTGCAATCTGTGACCTCATTGCCGATCTCCGCTCCTCTCCGCGGCTGTTGTGCTCTCTGCTCACTCAGTCTCGGTCGCTGCCTCTCTACTCTCTCGCCGCCGGTCAGATCTCTTCACCCTTCTCCCTCTTCTAGTTTTGTGTGCCTCTCTCGATAGCTTGAGTTCTGATTAATTGATTACTGAATATTGATGACTTGATCTGTTAAGAATATGTATTAGTTCAATTTTTTAATTTCTAATTTATTAGATTAGTTCTGGTTTTGAGATGAAAATGACGTCTGTGATTAAGCTTGGTTAAATTCAACAGGAGCTCCTTAATAGCCTTAATGTGCTTTTGTATGATTAAACCTTGTTACATTGTGAAAGAATAAAGTAATTAACATTCTGGAGCTTTAATTTGCTTGTCATTTGAATTTAATTAAAGACAAATGGAAGGAGATAGGCCTTAGTTTGTTTCTGTTTTGCTTGCCAGTTAGGTTTACTAATCCATCTTCATTAAACACATAATAAGTGCCTTGCATGTAATTGTTTGCAGTTCTGGATTTATATTTTGTTCCTTTTTGACTCTTGGACGCACAACATTTCAAATGCCTAACAACTTGTGATACGTGCGCTGTGTAAAAGCATTTGCTACATCTTTACAGGTTATTTTCTTTGAAATTACTTGCTTTCCTTTGATCAGCTGTTTTACTAAATTTGGACCTTAATCAGAATTCAGAATTGTCAATAAAAAGGATGAGTTCAGCTAGGATTCGGCTAATATCAGCCAATTTTTTGAAATGATCCTTTTATCCTAATTTCTAAATCTTAAATCTTAAACCCTATCTTAATTCTAATCCTAAACTCTAAACCCTCCAAAAAATGAGGGTTTAAAAAATAATTTACAAATTAAAAAAAGTTACCTAATATTGGCTAATTAAAAGTTGATTCCCTTTTCTTATTCTGTGTTTTGCTATTTTGGTTGTTCCAGATTGCAATTAGGCACCAAATTTCTATTAATTTCACAAAATGGAGTTGCTGGTTCCACTTGCATTGCTTGTCAGCGTCTTCCTCGCTTTTCTTCTTTTGTCCCCGCGACATCCCAAATCTGGTTACTCTCTTTTCACCTTTATATATATATGAAATTTGGTTAATATGCTTTATTATGGTATGCGAGTATCTGATTTCTTTTGCATACTTACCAGGGAGTAAAGGAAAATCAGCTCAGCCTAGCTTAAACAATCATAAGGTACATATTTGTAGCTAAGTGAATTAGTGAAGTGCTTTATTTCTGTGGATTCTGTTATTACATAGAAGTAGAACCCTTAAGTAGTTTAATGTTGTTAGTGACTTTGTGGTCACTGTCATTTTGTTATTAATTTTCTTTCCTATGAAGAACATAAGCCTCTGGGTTTATTAACTAAGAACGTTATGGATCCAGGTGAAACCAATTGAATGTGCTAATGTCTTGGCTTTGTTGCAATTATTAATAAGCTAAGCTTGTTTAAGATTTTCTGTCATTTGAAGGGTTTTGCTCAACTTTTGATCTTCTCATCGCAAATACATGTTTTAAAAAGAGAGACGAACATCTTATAACCTATAAGAGTGGCATGACAAGCTCTCAAATCGACTTCTTCTTGTTGAGGAGAGTCGACCGGAAATTTTGCATTAACTGTAAAATTATCCCGGGAGAGAGTTTGACAACACAACATAGGGTGCTCGTCATGGATTTTCGCGTTGAGCAAAAGTTGAGGAAAAGACATCATACGAAGAACCCAAGGACGAGGTGGTGGCGGATGAAAGGTGAGGAACAAAGAAGCTTCCTAAGACGGGTAGGAGAAGAGGCAAAGTGGGATGGGAATGGAAGCGCGGAAGAGATGTGGAGGGAGATGGCAGAAGTTATTAGAAAAACAGCAAAAGAAAGTTTTGGTGAATCTAAAGGAATAGGACCAAGAGACAAGGAGTCCTGGTGGTGGAATGCGAGTATACAAGAAAAGATAAAGATAAAAAGAGAATGCTTTAAAGAGTGGTCTTTATGCCGCAATGCAGATAACTGGGAAAAATATAAGGCGGCTAAGAAAGAGACAAAAGTG